>NW_006435793.1:3423428-3426637 GCF_000325575.1 Pteropus alecto | reverse complement strand
CTCCCAGCCCGCTGGGTGCGCGGGGACCCGACCTGCCAACCCCTCTGCCTATGCGGCCGCCTATGCGGGCCCCGACGGCGCGTACTCTCAAGGGGCCAGCAGCGCCCTCTTCGCAGCAGCTGGCCGGTTGACGGGGCCTGCCTCGCCCCCCGCGGGTGGCAGCAGTGGCGGCGTTGAGACCACAGTGGACTTCTATGGGCGCACATCGCCGGGCCAGTTCGGAGCGCTGGGGCCCTGCTACAATCCTGGTGGGCAGCTCGGAGGGGGCAGTGCAGGCGCCTACCATGCTCGACATACGGCTGCCTATCCAGGTGGAGTAGATCGTTTCGTGTCCGCCATGTGAGACAGCCGAGCATAAGGTCGAAAATTCATGGATGCCTTGGCTATTTATACGAAATATCTCCGAGACTTGAGGACAGGGCTGGAGATAGGACCTAATTGAAAGCCACATGGCAGGGACCGAGCGGGCAGGAGAGATGCAGCCTTCGGGTGCACTGCGTACACACCTTGTTTGCTTTATAAATGGGAGGAAATGGGGAGAGGAAGCCGTGGCCCACGCACTGGAACAAAGGACCCTCGGTGAGTCGAAGCTCCCCAAAAGATAGGCCTTTCTGACAGTCTACCTGGAAGAGCCCTTGGTAATAAAGGGGGCGCAGCGTAGTATCGACACCAGACTCTAGGATCCGAATTGTGAGGAATCACAGAATTCTTACTGTGCTACGCGAAACTCGGGCCATTTTACACGGTTTGACCTCTTGTGCCTTTGACTATGTTACTACAATAAAACGCTCCAATAGCACCTTTCTTCTTAAGGTGAGGAAGACATTTTACAAAAGAAGTAGCTTTTTTCTTTTCTTTTCTTTTTCTTAATTGGAGAAATCTCTGTTTCGCTTGACCTGAGGCTCGTTTTCCCTGCCTCTGAGAACGGCAGACCCTGCTCTGAGTCTGGACTGTGCTTCAGCTCCACAGTGTGACCCAGTCCTATAATACATGCCCTCACTCTCCCCATCTATTATACAAAAAGGCTGCAGGATTCAGTCTCCCATATGATTTTGAAGGGCCTCATCATTGTGGATGCTGCCCTACATATTTGGCAGCGTCCTGGGCCACCCAGGGCTTAACCCTATTCCAGGGAATTGTAATAGAGCTCATGGTAAGCATCTAATCTAAAGTCTCTGGATTAGCTCCAGGCAGTGATTATATAATTTCTTGACTCTTTTGAGCATGATGTACTAATCATTTGGCAGCTGTTTCATCTGGGTCATAAATGTGGTTTTTCAATGAAGCAGGTAGAAATACATTTGCCCATTTTCCACACTTTCATCAAGCAGCCCTAGACCCAGTGGGTGAACTCAAGTTCAAATAGATGACAGGACTCATTGGAGCCCATTAGCGACAGCTTTCAGTTTATTGGGCTGGCTCTGCCATCCCTGACACCCTCTGCCGTACCTCAGCAGCCTCCCTATGCAAAAGAAAGTGAAAATTTAATTAGGATGGTCAGTGAAAAAAGCTTTAGGAAGAAACTGATTTTTTAACTTTGTTTTATGTCTTTATTTTAAGCAGCAAGCTGACTAAAATCAGAAAACCCAACCACTCCTCACATTTCTCTTTAGAAATCTTATAAGTTTCAATTCTGGCGCAAAAATTTCTAGTGTTAAATATTTCAGAGGCGTGGTGTGCAGCTTTCAGATAAACCTGAGTGTTCAGATGAACTGTTTTAATAAAAATCTCTGAGCAAGTGAGCTCTGGCAAGAGAAACCCAGATTCTTTCTTCATAGTAAACTTGCTAGGGAAAGGTGTCTGAGTGTGAGAAAGAAGACTGAAAACCATTGTTACTTTTTAATTTTGCGGAATGCGCTATCCTGTTCACACACATGTGAATGTGATTCAGTTCAGGAGGGTATTTGTCTAAATCAGTGCTGTCCAATAGAAATATAATGCAAGCTACATGTATAAGTTAAAATTTTTAGTAGCCACATTAATAACATAAAAATGAAAGTGAAATTTAATAATATATTGTATTTAACCCAATATATCAAAACATGCATCTCAACATAATATAAAAATTGAGATATTTTACTTTTTTCATACTAAGTCTCCATAATCTGGAGTGTATTTTACATTTTCACCTCATCTAAATTTGAACTAGCTACATGCCAAGTGCTGCATAGCAATGCGTGGCTCTATTGGACAGTACAGGTCTAGATGCTGGTCCTTCCTGATTTTGGCGGTGATAAATAACCACCTGGAGACAGAAGGCGCTGGAGCACTAACCCTGCTGTCAGTGGGTCCAGATTCAAGTCCAGCTTTGTGACCTTAGAAAAGTCTAGATGTTGGGTGTTCTCTCTATATGGATCCTTGCAGGTGTGAAATTCAAAGGTTCTCCATGCACAGATAGACAGTCTAGCCGTCCCAGACAGAAGTCAGGATGCTTTTCCTCATTGTCAGTGGCCAGAAATTGAAAGCTGTCCACCCAGGATTTTTGTCCTTGGCTGGCAAGTGCCTTAGCCAGGAGATTTGGGCTGAAGGACAGTCTATGTGCCCGGTTAGTACAGGAGTGTATCCTTTCTCTATTTTTTTAATTACCAAGTCAAGTGCTTTGACAGCGCCATTAACTTTAAGCCATTAACCTGTGACCCCTACCTCACAGTCCTCCTGAAGTTAAACGTGACAAGAGAGGTGAAAAATGCTTTATAAACTGTAAAGCGCTGGGCACAGAAAGGAGGAAAGGATTTGAAATAAAAAAAAAAAAAAGCACAGCCTTATCCCAAAACCTTCTCAAGCATCACGATAAAGCCCCGGGAATGAGAAAGATCGTGTAGGACAGTGAAGGCGTCTTCTCTCCCCACGCTCCTTGTCAATTAGGACGCCAGGTGAGATCGTGCCAAAAGCAAGGGTCTGTGCCAGAAGAGAGAGAGATCAAGACGTTGAAGACAGAGCGTCGGACTTCCTCCACCACCCGCCGGCCGGCGACACCCAAAACTCGCGCCACCCGGGCCTGGCCAGTTTCACCATCTACAGATGCGGCGCAGGCGAGCGAGCGCCGCTCCGATTTCAACCACTACTGGGGTCGCTGGCAGACCCTCCAGTCCGCTGATTTCAGGATCTTGAAAACATTCCCACTCCACGAATCCCCAAACCGTGAAACAGGACCGCCCGGTTTCCCATCGGGGAGCTCAGCGACAGGAGGTGCGTTTCTCTTTATTCTC
>NW_006435793.1:3345983-3423348 GCF_000325575.1 Pteropus alecto | reverse complement strand
GAATAATTAGATGCGTTCTTCCCTAATTGCCCAAGGCTCGTTAGAATTCGCCCCAGAGCTGTAACATTTATTTTCTTTCAAACTAACTTTGCTTGCAATTAAGCTTAGGAAACCAGCAACAAAAGCGGGATTGGCCCGAGGTCGTTTACTACGAAAACGGTTTAGGGCACCTTCTTCCCCAATTTAAGGGGTAAGATTCTTGTCCCAGCCGCAGAGGTGAAGGGGCAGGAAGCTTCTTGAGGTGGTGGTTGATGGTGAAGGCGTTAGCGCTCCTAATCTCGGTGATTCGTGCGCCCAGAAGAGTAAGGGTAATTCATTTCTTGAAATGAATTCGGGCGATTAAACACCCAGCTGAACTAAACACCCATGACATGAAGCTACTGTATGTAGTTTACCCAGCACACTCATAAACACAATCTTATTTACTAAGAACCTTGTGAGAATTTTTTTATTAAAATTAATTTTCATATTATGAAATTGGCACATGTTCATTATTTTAAAAATACAAGTTAGAAAAAAAAATCAGAGGAACCCATGGTTCATCTAGAGAAAGCACGGCAAACACCTCAGTATTTTTTCTAGTTTTTGTTTTTGTTTTTCCTCCGTAGGAGGCCTGAATTCTGAACTTTGTCACTGAAATGCTGTGAGATCTTGAACAAGTTCCTTCCTTCACTAGGTAGGCCTCAGTTTCACCATCTACAAAATTAGGTGGCAGGTCCCCTTTCACCCTGACATTCTCTAACTCCTATTTTCTTGGTTATTTCAATCCAGGATATATACTTTTCTCAGGGCCAGGAGAGAGGCTTGGAGGGAGGCTTAGAGCGGAAGCCCACTCTCCCAGCTGGTTTTTACACAAGAGACTGAAGCCCTGAGGCTTTGCAACTCCCATAGGCATCCCCTGGGAGCTGGCTAGAAATACAGACTTATTGGACCAGAACCTGCACTTCAACGAGACCCTCAGGTGATTCATATGCCCTGATTAAAGACGCAGAACTTTAGAAAAAGGAATAAACAAAAACAAAATAAAAACTTGTTCCATTGTTGAGATCAGAGACTCCAGAATAACTTCTAGGAGCCTCCTGTTTCTGACCAAGAACACCAACCGACGATACAGTGCTACCTTATGGCTCTGGCTGCAGAGAGGAGAGAGGTCTGTGCAGGGGCACAGGACTGAGGTGGGCGGAGCACTTCACCTCCTCCCTAAGGTATACTTTCTGAGTCTTGGAATCCTAGCTCTTAGAATACATCTCACCTCGTGTTCCCAGCTTTACGGTGACTGTGATAATGACATTCAATAAGTGTATCTGAAAGCATCTTGAAAGCTGGGCAGGAACCCTGGTTTCTGACTCCTAGCTGAGGCACGTTGGCGACCTTTGGATTCAAGTCTCCGTACCATTCCTAAGCAGCAGTCATTTGCCCAAGCATGGCATAAACTTGGCCTCTGATCTCTTGGCTCTAGACCCAATTCTGGGGTTGCTGGGGATTTAGGAGAAAAACAAAGCTCTCTTCTCAGGACATAATAGCCAGCCAAAAGGGCCCCAATCTCTGAACCTGTCTGGGCTGAGGGATCCTCTAGTAGAACATTTTAAGTGCCCCTTGGACAGCGCAAGATACTCGGCGCCCTAATGAATCCTTTCCCGTCCCAAACACACACACCTTTCTGGAGAACTTGGTTTCTGTGCTCATTCTGTTCCTGAGAAGTGCTGACTCCTAGGTAGGGTTGGCATGACAAGGTAACTGGTGGTGGGGGGGGCGCAGGGAATGGCAGGAATGGCCTTGATGAAAAGCAGTTCAAACAGAGAGCAGGTACCATGAAGAATGGGGCCAGACCTTCAGATTGGGGAAGCGTTCTTCCCAGGATCACATAGCAACTCTCTGGGAGAACCAAGACTCTCATCTCAGTGCTCACATGAGTTCTCAATAATAGGAATAAAGAGAAACATTGTCAGTGTATGTAGGGCTTCCTTAGAGCTAAAGAAGGAGCACATGACTTACTCAAGATCTCAGATGTGTCCATGCCAAACTAGAACCTAGGCTTTCCCCAAGAGAGATTGCATTTGATTATCATCTTAATAAAAAGCAGTGTGAAAATGGAAGTGGTCACATGGTGGGGTGGAGGTGCAGGTTGGGGGTAGAGTGCAGCTTGGGGGACTTCCCTGTTAGGACTCCATTGTGTGGATGGGTAAACTGAGCCCAGAACTGGTTTAACAAAAAGCTTAGAACAACGTAGAGAGAAAGGCAGTATGGGCTAGTGCTTCTCAGCCCAAACTGAGCAGAGAACTAAAGAAAAAACTGAGTGGACAGATGGGGTGGAGGAGGGTAGGAGGTCCTTAATGAGTTTGCTGCCTCGTCTCTCCCTATTTCTGCCCTTTCTCCAGCATCTTCTCTACATGGCTGAGGCCAAAGCCAACCTTTGCAGAGCTCCTGGAATGGTCCTTGCTTCTCCCAGGAGAGGATGGCTGTTCCCTATGGAGCTCCCTATGCCCCTCTGCCAGTCTCACAAGACCTCTTCTGAGAGCTGAGGCTCAGATTTCCAGCTCAACCCAGAAGGGTTAACCAGGTGAAAATCATGTAGACAGGGATCAACTGTCAGCCCCTCCCAGGGTGAGGAAAGGATTGGGGAGCCAGAACCAGGGGGGATCTCGGTGTTGGTGTAGAGCACCAGCTTATCTCCATATCTGAGAACCTGAAGCTGCTTCTCCTAAGATTGTCCACAGAACAGCCCCCCAGCCATGGTTTTTCAGGCATGTAGGAATTCAGCAACCAGAGATAAAGTGTGAGAACCACAGCCTCATAGAGCCTAAATCTTGCCCCTACTCTCAGTCCCCAGCAGCCAGCCAGGGCCTCCCTAAGGGTGTTCCTTTCTTCTCCCTCCATTTTGCCCCACTGCCACTTCCTGAAGCTGAGTTCCAGCCTGCTGTCTGCAGCAGACAGCCCAAACTCCTTATCTGGCACTCAGGACCCTTCATGATCCCTATGCCAACCCTCTTCCCAACCTCATTTCCCATAGCTGCCCTTCCTGCACACTTAGGTTCCAGCCAACACACCACTTGCTGTTCCCCAGATACCCCTATGAATTTGCTCTAACCATTACGTCTCCAGGAACCACCTCACCCCATCTTGCACCTCCAAGGCCGTCAGCCCAGTAGGAGACTCCATCATCTTGCCTGGATCTCAGCACCAGCCTCCTAACAGAGCTCCCTGCTCCCCACACTGTTCCCTTCAGTCAGTCAGTCCCTGCACAGCAGCCAGCATGTGGTCCAGCTGAAACATCAACAAATCTTGTCACTCACTCACAGAAGTCCAGACCTCAGGACCAGGGAGTGAGATTAGGAGCATGGTATGTCTCTGGGCAGCCCTGTGAAGGGTTTCTTACACGATGAGAAAAGTATATCACATATGAGCTTTTTCTAAGTTCTCCCTTACCAAGTAACACTTTCCTTTTACCCTAAATTTTCATCAGAGCCTCATACAACTATTCGAACTTGTGTGACATGGGGTCTGCTCACATTTTCCCAGCAGTAATGCTCAAAAGAAAGAACAGTATCCTATCATGGGAATTGGGCACAGGAGTCTTGATGGTAGACCTGAGAGTGACCAAATGGAGCATGTTGAGGACAACCGTATAGTGGACAACTCTGGACAGAAATAAAACGATATACTTCTTTCTGGCATATTCAAGAAGAAGATGTGCCAGACACTGCTAGTTGTCTACTCCCCCATCTGTCCCCTTTCTTCTTTGCTTGTAAGGCCCTGATTTCGTCCAGGTTTCAGTTGGCCATGTATTTTGGGGGGAAGTGTTACCCCTTGGGGTACCCCTAGGCTCAATCTGGACTTGTCTAAGGTAAATGTGGTGATGATTCCATCATTCTACTCAGTGAGTATTTAGAAATAGGCACAAGATACTTTTCAGGCCAATGAGATGTTCAGAAAAGTCTGCTGGGTGCTTCTGGTAAGCATTTCTTGGTCCTTAAAAAAGAGCAGAAGAGGAATAGCCCTTCTCTCCTTCTCTGCATGTTGTTTGAGTGTGACTTCTGAAAGTGTGGCAGCCATGTTGGACCTGGAATGTGCCAGCCTAGAACAAACCAATCTACTGAGAATGGCAGAGCGAAAATGTAGGAAGAACCTGGGTGCCTGATGCTATCACTGAGCTGCTGAAAGTACCAACCCTGGAACAACTCATTATACCTGTGGGTACCTATTTTTAGAGAAAACAAATATCCTCCAAGTTTAAGCCTTTTTTCCTTAGACTTTCTGTTACTTGCAGTCAAATGTATCCTAACCAATATAGGTGACCCTTACAGGACAGGGAAAAAAGTGATTCTTGGTTTATGCCTTTTAAAATTTCCTTTGCCATTCTTATAAATAAAAGTGCGGCTGAAAGGTTATCTAGTCCCACCCCCCCATTTTATAGAATGAACAACCAAGGATCAGGGAAAGTAACTTTCTATAGTTGTGCAGAGAGCTAACCTCTTAGACTCCCCTCCAGGGCTGTCTCACCACCATTGTTCTTCCTCAGCTTCAAGAGGCTCAGCAGTGGCACAACCGACTAACTGAAATCCTGATATTATTGAAAAGTCGCTGTGTTCAGGGTGTACCAAGCACTTCTGCATACGTTATCTTTTGGATCTTCACAACTGCCCTGGGAAGCAGGTTTTATCTGCATTTTTTCAGATGGGGAAACTGAGGGCCAAGAAGAGAACGCAAGCTCAAGGTCACATGACCTTTTGCATGGGAGGCAAAGGTGTAACAAAGTCCTCAGCAAAATGCATCTGATGTCTGAGGACTTTTCCTCCCTAAATCTGAGAATCTGGAGAGTTGCCTATGAGTTTTGACTGGAGCTCCAGGGAAATCCTTTCTCTTTGGGCCTCTGAGTACTGTGGATCCTCCATACACCCCTGAGGCTTAAAGATAATGTTCTGAAGTGTTTGGATCTGGTTGCTTCAGATTCAAAAAATAGGATGGTTGATGCCAAAGCTGAAGGGGACTGGCTGTGGCTTAAGATGAGCTCTACCATCATGTGACAGTGCCTCCTGTCACCCCACCCCAACCTTACCAGCTTCAGCCGGACTTGGTCCCACCATGGCAAAAGTTGCAGGAGCAGGCCTGCGGGTTACAGAATACCTGGGAGAGGCTGTGGGCAGCTGGGCAATTTCTAAATTAATTGTAGGAGAAACATAACAAAACAGTCTGCAGGCTCAGCGTTCGGGAGATCTGCCGTGAGACTGACAGCCTGGAATCCAGCAAGTACAATGCCTTCAACCACAGACAGGAGGGCCCTTCCTCCTTGTGAGGAGGAGGACTGACTTCCTTCCAACAGGGGCCCGTCTAGGCCTGCAGCCACCTGATATGAGAGCAAAACCCCAGAACTGAAAGAGCCTTTCCACCCAAATCCCAAACTACAATTAACATAAACAGCTTCCCCAAAACACAACTACAAGGTTGGCTGGCCTGGTGAGTTATGTGCCCTGGCAGACACCTCACTTCTTTGCAAGGGGCTTTCAGGTCTCATTTTGAAGATTTCCTCCTGAATTCATCAGGAAACCTGGGCTGTCCCCATTGACTGTGCGCACATGCATGAAATGAACCTGGAGTCTATGATATATTATTGATAATGGTCAAATCTTACCTTCATTTGGTACTTTCTTGTTTTTTGGGAGGCTGCCTGCCTTCATCAGAAAAGCACTAGTTCATGTTCTGGCTCTGATACCTGGGCAAGTCTCAGCCTCAACTTCCTCGGCAACAAAATGGCTACAACATTGCCTTCCCTCTCTAGTACCAGTCACAATGGCTAAGATTCAGTGAGCTAAATGACAGGCACTGTTTAGTGCTTTTAAGTCTCCCAAAACTCCCCTAGAGATAGTGACCACAAACTAAGAAACAGTGGGAATAGAGTTTGAAGCTGGCAGTCAGGCTTCTAAGTGATAACGCTGCCTCATGAGACTCTTGTTTTTCAGAGAGGAACTAGGCTAGAAGTCGAAAAGCTCAGGGCTTCACCCTCCCCAGCAGCTAATTTTGCATGTGACTTTGGGTGTCCCTTGCCTTTGATAGTCCCATCTGTATACTGGGTAGATGTGTGTGGCTAGGGGCATCAGATGTCCTTCAATGTCCCTTTAGCATAAAGTTTGGTAAGTCTATGTCTCCCTCCCTTGAACATGAACATGAGGATGGAATAGTACAATATGAAAATTTTTGTAAATTGCAGCCTGATAGTTTATTTTTAACTCATTTCCCATTTGCCCTGAGAATACTCACTGGTGACACTTATGGCTTCACGTTTACCCCAAGCTCAAAGTTTGCCACGAAATATCTCACTTTTATTATTATTTTCGCATAGCTCTAGTATATCGATAGTCTTTGGAAACAAATGACATCATTTTATTTATAGCATTCTGCTTTTAGTAGTGGTACTTCCATTTACAAAATATAGTAATTCTCGATTGCTAAAAATGTCAAATCCTAGAAAATGTCGCATTCCTATGCGTGATGTTGACATTGTTCTCCAACAGTTGTTAGCCAAAGAGTCATTTGATGAATCCGATTTATGTATACATTTCTCTTACATTAGGATTAGAGACAAGTTCTGTTTAGAAATAACTCCCAAAACAGTTTTTATATTTTATTTTCACATTGAAAACCAGTCAGATTTGCTTCAGCCTCAAAGAGCATGTTTATGTAAAATTAACACTGGCAGTGAGCTGCACTTTTTTTTCCTAAACAGGAAATGAGTTAAGCCCTTCCCCCAAAGTTAGTGAGACAGGGGAGGTTTTCCTGCACTCATGTTTGTAGCATGGAGAACTGAATCCCAAACAGGGGTCATTAGCAGTTAGGGTGGAGCCCACACTAGACTCATGACTCTAGGCTCTGACCAAGTGCTCTTGCTGTTGTTACACTGTATGAATTTTTGCAACTGAATGAATGCCCAAAGCACATTACTGACCCAAGTATAATGCTATGCCTGGCATTGTGCCTTGCCTATAGTGGATGCTTACAGCATGCAGACCTAGGAAAGTGGCTTGGCAGCAAGAGGCATATGAGTCAACCCCCACCTTGATTACTCATTGTAGTCCAGGGGGATTTAGGACTGTCACCCACCCAGATCTGGGCCCAATCTTATAGGCTGCTTAGACCCAGTATGCCCAGAGATAGCCTGGGTCCATAAGTCCCTGCCTTCTGTCCTATTATGTTCACCTTCCAGATGGAGCACTGGTGTTTGTCCCAGACCTGACATGCCTCATACCCCAGATGTCCCTCCTGCTTGTTCCATATAGTCACACTTCTGACATAGCTCCTAATGATCCCCACTCCTGGTATTCACGGCCTGTGTAATCCCTTCCCATTGAGTGCGAGTTGGCTCTCCAGTGACTTTCTTCTAATGAACGGGATATGACCAAAGTGATAGCATGCTTTGTGCATGATTAGACCGCAGGAAATTCACTTCCATCTTGCTAGAACTCTCTCTCATTTGCTCTAATGAAGCAGGCTACCATGTTGTAAGATGCTGTACGGAGAGGCTCCGATGATAAGAAACCAAGGAACTTACAAGGAACTGAGACCTTAGTCCAACAGCCTGTGAAGAACAAATCCTTTCAGCAACCATGTGAGTGAGCTAGAAAGTAGATCCTTCCTGGTCACACCTTGAGAGGACTACAGGCTTGCGACAGACCCTGAAGCAGAAGACCTGCGAGATAATAAATGTTATTTTAAGCCAGTACATTTTGGGGTAATTTGTTACGCAGCAGTATAACTGATACATGGGAAGCAGTTTCATTTATACCACATTCTCTAGCCAGGCTGCTCCAACTCAGCCCGAATGCACACACACACACTCACCCACACTGATGCCTCTTCTCCTTGGGGTGGAAGATTTAGGTCCTTCTGCTAGGTCAGCAGAGACTTATCGAAGGGACCCTGAAGCCTGAGGACCCCCAGTCTTGTGCACTCCTGACACTCAGAGTGAAACGACTGAGGAGCCCCTCTGAGATACAGAGGTAAGGAGCGCCAGGGAAGCTGACCTCCAGGGAGCTTAGGCTTGTGTTTAGGACCCCAATCAAGTGACACTGAGTATCATTCCACTACTTCTGCAGAAAGTATCCAAGTATCACAATATCCAAATCTATCTTTTAACCTTTGCAAAAATGACTATGTGCAGTGTCAGTAAATGCAGATTCAATCTACTTTCTTTTGGCTTTTACATCTGACATTAATATTAGAATTAACTGCTCCCAAAAGGAATTGAGTAACATACATTACAACCTTTAGTTAGAGGCTTACCTTTGGAGACCTCAGCCAACCCCAACCTGCGCTGAGATTTTCTCAGAATTACACCCATGACTCCTGCTTCAAGCTGTGTTTGGACACTGTTTGAGACAGGGGCAGTGTTTTCTAACATTCTGTTCCTCTGCATATTGAGAGAAAATACTCCACAAAGAATCCAGAAACTACCTGACCCCATGGTAAGATCTTTCTGACTATGCCATAAAAAAATAATGCAGGCTCTGCCATATTTTTAAGTAGGGCTGTGAGTTCAAAAAACAAACAGCACATGGGCCAGCTAGGGAAGCTAGGATGAGTAGTGGCATGTGTAAAGATGACTTAACTAATGCTATGCTCACTATATGAGTCAGGAGTGTCATAAGGCTGCCATAATAATTTTATTTGAGGCTGCATTAAAAGAAGTAGAGTACTCAGAGTAAGGAGGTGATGCCTCTGCCTGACTTTGCCTGTTCAGAGTATCTGGATTGCCCCTGAGCTTCACATATTTTGAGGACTTTAATTAACTTGAATATATCATGAGAACATGATCAAAATAGGGGAGGGGTTGCAAACTGTGTCCTGGGAGGAGCAGTTGGAAAAAATAGCCTTGTAAAGCCTGAAGTCAGACTGTAGCACAGTTCCCTTTCTTCAAGTCTCTGAGGATTTTCCAGGACAGACATTGGAATTGGAGGGGAGGTGGGAGAGGCACAAATAAGATCAATGCTATGTAGCACCATATTTCAGTCAATAAAAGGAAGAAATTTCAAATAGTCAAAGGTATCCAAGAGTGAAAATGGCTGCCTAAGGCAGTATTAAGCCCCCACTCTGGAGGGATGTCCAAACAAAGTTTAAAAAGCATTTGGTGAGGATGTTGTCATAGAATCCATTCCTTGGGTGGGGGTTGGGTCCAAATAACTTTTGAAGACTCTTCCAGCTCTAAGACCTTGGGATGTCAGGATTCATGTATTGCATTTGCCAGGATAAGTCAGTAAGACTTGAAAAGGGGACTCCAAAATCTGTTCCTAGAGTTATATGTTAATTATATCTCAGTGAAGATAGAAAAGATAGATAAAATAAAATAATAAAATAAAAACCTGTTCCTTCAATCTTTTCCACTGCAGTGAGAGTAATGATTTTCTGAACCCCAGTTAAAGATCCTGTGATGAGGGGATTCTCCTGGATTGTGCAGGTAGGCCCTAAATGTAATCACCAATGTCCTTATAAGAAGGAGGGAGAGGGAGACTTAACACATTAATAAGAGATGTGACAACAAAAGCAAGAGATTGGAGCGATGTGGCCATGAGCCAAGGGATACTAACAGCCTCTAGAAGTTGAAAAAGAAAAAGGACAGATTATCCCCTGGAGCCTCCAGAAGGAGCCAGCCTTGCCAACACCTTGATTTTAGCCTAGGGAAACTGATTTCAGACTTCTGACCTCCAGAACTGTGTGAGAATAAATGTGTGGTGTTTGCCACCAAGTTTATGATAATTTGGTTTACTAATGTAGCTTTCTACAAGAACCTCACTTCTAGTATAGCAATATAGGCAAGTTGAAAGTGAAAGGATTAAAAATATGTGTTGTGCAAACATTAATCAAAAGAAACAGGAGGACTATATTAATATCCGATAAAGTAGACTTCAGAACAAAGAAAATTACTAGAAACAGAGAGCGATATTACATAATGACAAAAGGGTTAACCCACCAAGAACACTTAGCAATCTTAAATGTGTACCTACCAAAGAGCATATCTACAAAATATATGAAACAAAACTGATAGAACTGAAAGGAGAAATATACAAATTCATACATATAATTGGAGTCTTCAACACCCCTCTCTCAATAATTGAGAGAACAACTAGACAGAAAATCAGCAAGGATAAAGAACAACTCAACAATACCATCAAAAAACGGAAGCTAATCCACTTTTATCAAACACTCCATCTAACAATAGCAAAATACACATTTTTCTAATGCCTATGAAACACATACCAGAATAGACCATATCCTGGGCCATAAAACGAATCTTAACAAATTTAAAAGAATTGAAATAATACAGAGTGAGCTCTCCAAAGTTCTCTTGGAAAGATAACAGAAAGTTCTCTAAACACTTAGAAAATACATAGCACACTTCTAACGGTCCATGGGTAAAAGAGAAAGTTTCAGGAAAATTCTTTTAAAAAACCATGCAAGTGAATAAAAATGAAAATACAACATATCAAAAGTTGTGGGACATAGCAAACATAGTACTGAGAAGGAAATTTATAGCACCAAATAAATACATTGAAAAGTGGGAAAATCTCAAATCAATAACCTAAGCTCCCACCTCGAGAAGGTAGAAAAAGAACAAAGTAAACCCACACAGAACAAAAGGAAGGAAATAATAAAACTAAGAGCAGAAATCATTGAAATTGAAAATAAAGAGAATAAAAAAAATCAAAGAAGCAAAGAGCTGGTTCTTTGAAAAGATAAGATTGACAAACATCTAGCAAAACTTATTAATATCAATATCAGGGATGAAATGGAAGATTTTACCACAGGCCCCGAAGACATCAAAAGAACAATAAGGAAATTCTACAAACAACTCAAAACACATAAATTTGACAACTTAGATAAAATGGACAATTCTTCAAAAAACAAAAACTTCCACAACTCAGCCAATATGACTAGCCTTATAACTATGAAGAAAACTGAATTCAAAAAAAATTTTAAAACTCCCAAAAGAGAAATTTCTGGGCCTAGATGATTTCACTGGAGAATTCTAACAAAGTTTTAAAAGCTCAACCCAAACTACACAATCTCTTCCAAAAAATACAGGAAGGAATATGTTCCAATTCATTTTATGAAGCTAGTATTATCCTGACACTAAAATCAGAGTAAGGTCATACAAAACAATAAAAGCATAAAACTATAGACCAGTATTCCTCATAAATATAGATAGAAAAGTCTTTAATAAAATATTAGCAAATAGAATTCAGCAATATATGAAAAGAATTATCCACCATGACCAAACAGAGTTTATTTCACAGATGCATGGCTAGTTCAGTAGTCAAAAATTAATCATCATAATCCAGTATATTGACAGGCTAAAGAAGAAAAAATTACATAATCATATCAATCAATGCAGAAAAAAGCATTTGACAAAATTAACACCCATTCATGATAAAAACTCTCAGAAAAATAGGAACAAGGGGAACTTCCTCAACTTGATAACCTACAGCTAACATTATACTTAACAGTGAAAGGCTTAATATTTTTCCCAAAGATCAAGATCAAGGCAAGGATGTCCACTCTCATCACTCTTGTTCAGCATAGTAATAGAAGACCTAGATGGTACAAAAAGGCAAGAACATGAAATAAGAGACATACAGACTGGAAAAGAAGAAATAAAACTGTCCCTACTTTCAGATGGCCTGATTACCTATATTGAAAGTCCCAAAGATATTAAAAAAAAACTCCTAGAAGTAATAGGTAAGTCCAGCAAAGTTACTGGATACAAGATAAACATACAAAAAATTATATTTTTATGTACTAACAATGAAAATGTGATCATCGAAATTAAAAATACAATACTATCTACAATCAATTTAAAAAAAACTCAGATGTAAATCTAAAAAACATGTAGAGAACTTGTGTTCTGAAAACAATGAAAATCAAAGAAAATCTAAATAAATGGAGAGACATAGCACATTCACGGTTGGAAAATTCAACATATGAAAATGTCAAACCCCAAATTAACATAGGGGTTTAATGTAATTTCTATTGAAATCCTAGCGAGAGTTTTTTAAAATATAGACAAGATTATTCTAATATGTATGTAACAACAATGCAGTTAGAATAGTTAAAGCAATTTTGAAAAAGGGTAAAGCATATCTTAGTTGATTTGGGCTGCTATAACAAAATATCATAGACTGGGTGGCTTATAAATAATAAAAAATTATTTCTCACAGTTTCGAAAGCTGGAAGTCTGAGGTCACGGTGCCAGCATGGTCGAGATCTGGTGACAGCCCTCTTCTGGGTCTCTTATCCTCACGTGCTGGAAACAGGATGAAAGGGCTTTCTGGGGTCATTTATAAGGGCATTAATCTCATTCATGAGGGCTCCATTTTTATGACCTAGTTGCTTCCCAAAGAACTCACCTCCTAACACCCTCACATTGGGGGTTAGGGTTTCAACATATGAATTTTGAGGGACAAAAGAATTAAGCCCATTGCAGAGTAAGAGGAATCATTTACATAATTTTAAGATTTCTTATATACTACAGTAATCAAGGTTGTGGTATTGGTAGAGGGAGAGACACATAGATCAATGAAAAAGAATAATAACCAACTAATTTTTCACAAAGGTGCAGAAGCAATCCAATATGGGAAAGACAGCCCTTGCCACAAATGGTGCTGGAGCAATTGGACATCCACAGGAAAAAACAATAATAAGAAGCCCCATGACTAAGTCTCTTACTTTGTACAAAAATTAACTTAAAATGGATAATGGACTTAAACATAAAATGTAAAGCTATAAAATTCTTAGACAAAAACATGGGAGAAAATCTTTGGATATAGGACTAACTAAGCAAGCAAAAAGTTCTTAGACTTGACACACACACACATAAAACCAAACCATAAAAGTAAAAATTGTAAAATAGGACTTAATTAAAATTAAAAATATTTGTCTGTAAAAGACCCTATTAAAAAGAATTTTTAAAAAGCTACAAACAAGGAGAAAATATTTTCAAACCACATATTTGACAAAATACTCATATCAAGAATATATAGACAATTCTCAAAACTCAACAATAAGAAAACAAGCAATCCAATTTGAAAATGGGTAAAAGAAATATTGCCCCAAAGCGGATATACAGATGGCAAGTAAGCACATGAAAAGATGTTCAACATCATTAGCCATTAGGGAAATGCAAATTAAAACCACAATGAAATATCACTGCATACCTATCACAATGACTAAAACAAAAAAGTAGTGACAACACCAAATGCTGGCAATGAGTCAGATAAACTGAATCACTCATACACTGCTGGTGGGAATGCAAAATGGTATTGCCACTCTGGAAAACAATTTGGCAGTTTCTTATAAAACTAAACATGCAACAACCATACAACTCAGCAATTGCACTCCTGGGCATTTATCACAGAGAAATAAAGACACTGAAATGTATATATGAATGTAAGAGCCAAAAAAAGAAAAAAACCTGGAAAAAAAACTCAGGTGTCTTTCAATGGGTAAATAGTTAAACAAATTATAGTACATCCATGTCATGGAATACTACTTAGCAATAAAAAGGAATAAATTATCAATACATATAACTTGGATGAACCTCTAGAGCAGTAGTCTCCAAACTTTTTGGCACCAGTGACTGGTGCTCCTATGAGAATCTAATGCCTGATGATCTGCGGTGGAGCTCAGGTAGTGATGCTGGCGCCGGGGAGTGGCTGTAAATACAGATGAAGCTTGGCTCGCTTACCTGCCACTTACCTGCTGTGCAGCCCGGTTTCTAACAGGTACCAGTCTGTGGCTCAGGGGTTGGAGACTCTTGCTCTAGAGAATTATGCTGAGTGAAAAAAGCCAATTTAATAAGTTTCATGCTATATGATTCCATTTATATAATGTCCTTGAAAAAATTATAGCAATGGGGTATAGCTTAGTGGTTGCCAAGGGTTAAGGAAAGGGTACAGTTTGGGAGTGAAGTAGGTGTAGATATAAAAGGACAGCATGAGGGATCCTCCTGGTGATTTAAATATTCCGTATTTTGACTATATAAATGTTATTATCTTGGTTGTGTTATAATACTATTGTTTTACAAGATGTTACTTATAGGGGAAATTGGGGAAAGGGTACACAGGATCTCTCTGAATTATTTCTTACAAATGCATGTGAATCTATAATTATCTAGAAATATTATTTTAATATAAAAATATGTCAAGTTAATAAAATAAACTTTATGTAGCTGTGATAATATCAGACAAATATATTTCATGGAAAGAAAAAACTCTCACTAGAAATATGGTGAGTCATTTCATAATAACAACTTTCCAATCACCAGGAAGATAATAATTCTAAACCTGTATGCACCGAACAGCATAGCTTTAAAATATATAAAGCAAAAGTTAGCAGAACTAAAATAGACTTTAAAACAAATACACCATCACAGTGAACATATCCCTCTCAATAACAACAGATTAAGCAAACAAAAATATCAATAAAGATAGAGAATATTTAAACAATTCAATCAATAAGCCTAAGGTCATACATGAAATATGGCACCCAACAATAGGAGAAAACGCATTTTTTGTTAGAGCACATGGACTATTTATAAGTATTGACCAGATGCTAACCCATATAATAAACCTCAAAAAAGTGGTGTCAGACCATGAACTCTGACCACAATGTATTTAAGTTAGGAATCGTTAACAAAAAAATAACTAAAGAACCCTATGTGTTTGGAAAATTTAAAACAATCTTAATAAAAATTATAAGATAATTATGATCAAACCAGAACTAAAATATTGTATATCAAAACCTGAAGAATAGAGCTAAAGTAGTATTTAGAGGGAAAATTATAGCCTTAATATTTACCTTAAAAAGAAAGTGTTGAAAATAAATTAGCTAAGCATTCTAACATGAAAATTAGTAACTAACAATAAGTCCAAAGAGAGTAGAAGATAAATAAAGACAAGAGAAAGAGTTAATAAAATATAAACATACAATATAGAGATATCAACAAAGGTAAAATCCATATTTTCAGAAAGGTCAATGATGGAGCATTTGAGATCTTGCTCCTCAGCATATGTCATCAATTTGTCTCATATAAACTCTTATAATTTTTTTAAAAAAAACTTAATGAAATAGACAAACTTCTGATGAGATTAAAAAAGAAAAGATTGAGAGAGAAGGTGAGAAGGCTCAAATAAATACAATTAATTATGGAAAAGAAGAGAGGACATAAACACAGATGCAGCACATCTGGCACATGCACACCAGAAGATATATACTAGAATATTCATAGCAATATGTTTATAATAGTAAATAACTGAAAAAAAGAAACCCCACAAATGTCCAACGACATCAGAGTCCTTAAATAAACTGTGGTATATTCATGCAATGCAATAATACTTGAAAGTGAAAATGAATGAACTACAACTACAAACATCAACATGGATGAATCTTAAAAACAAAATGTTGAACATAAGAAAGAAAAGTCACAGATGAACACATGCTTCATGACTCCATTCATAAAAAGTGAAACTAAACAGTAGCTTTCTTGTTTAGAGATTTATACACATAGGAGTGATATTAGAAATATTTGCTGACTATTCAGCATAGGCACCAGCAATCAGAGTGGACACCCAGCCAACCAAAACAGACACCAGCTGTAAACAATGAGAAATGCTGTATATCAATCCTCCACACCATCATGGTATAACTATAAAGAAAGACATGTGAATGATCAGCACAAAATTCTCGTTAGTGATTATCTTGGGCTGGGAGGAATTAGGAAGCAATAGGGGAGAGGAACTCAAAAGGGTCTATAATAATGTTCTGATCTCTTAAGCTGGGTGGTGGGTTCAAGGATGTTCATTTGATCATGACGATGATGACAATGTATATTGTATCAATTCCTTCTTTTATGTAGCTTATCTATTTTGCCGAAAACTCTTTTTAAAAGAGCACATTCAGAAGTCGTGGGTTCCATGTCTCTATAAATGTCTTACTAACTGAAGCTCAGAGAGGTTGTGACCTAACCACCTATATGGTAACAGCCTCAAAACTGGTCTCCTGACTTCTGGTCCAATGCTCGTTCCCTTATTCCAATTCCATGGCAGAGCTTCCTTCAGGTTCCATTCTCTTGTGCATGAATGGTTTGTCAAGTGTTATAGGTGACGCTTATTAAATCCAGGACTGCCAAGGTGTGTGTGACTGGCGGCAATGTGAGTGGTGCTACTAGTTCACTTGGAGAACTTCTGAAAAAAGAAATTTGCCACTGAGTTCAGGACTAAACAGATTGTCTATGGCAACAAATCGTTATACAGGAGTTTAAAAGGTTAAAACTTCTAAATCCAAATCATTCTCCAACATCTAATCTATCTAATCTATCTCTTATTACAATAACTATTGTCATGGCCCAAGTTTTACCCTTTACAAAGCAGTTTTGCACCCTTACCCCAGGCCCACCCACCTGATGCTTGCTTTGATAGAATCCACAGCTAGAGATGGGGCTGATCTCTTTCAGCTTTGGCAAGCTGCTCAGTGATGTTCTCCAGGTGTCTGTCTCTCCCTGTATGTCCCACAGGTCAGTCTACCCTCAAGACCCTTACAAAATCCTCCGGTAGAAATAGACTTTTGTTACCCCATAACAGCACTACCTTGGGTGATTGTAAGTTTGAAGCTTCTAGGAGATTCATCTTTTATCCCTCTGTTCTTAGGAATCCACTTAGAGTTTTTCAACCTCAGCACTACTGAGATTTGGGGCCAGATAATATTGTCATAGGGGACTGTCCTATGCATTGTTTAGCATTTGGCAACATTCCTGGCCTCTACTCACTAGATGCCACTACTTCCCCTCTACTTCCTCCCATCCTGTTGTGACAACCAAAAATGTCTCCAGTCATTACCAAATGTCCACTAAGGGTTAAAATCATCCCTTGGAAAGAACCACTGCTGTAGGCTATGAGGACCTTGAGGATAGGGCAGTGTCTTATTCACTTTGTGTTCCTACTGTCTAATGTAGAAAACTCAACTTATTAAGCAACTACTATGTGCCAGATATACTGTGCTATATATCACTGTTGACCACCCTTTATTTACAAGCCAACATATCTGCATGCAACCAATACTAGCATTAACTTGGTATTTTCCTTTACATTGATTCATTTTATCTCAAATCAACCACAAAACATGGCACCTACAGTACCTGATACAGAGAGGGTGCTTAGCAAATATTTGTGAACTATAAATGAATTTCCTTTTAAGCTCTCAGTATCAGCTTCCCAGAATTTTGAAATTTTGACATAATGGGATTTTCTTTCCCATTCATGAATCGTCCATCTATGGTGCCCCTGGCCACCGGGTGACTGCTCTGTGTGGCAATTCAGGGACTTCAGGCTCTTGCCATCTTAAGGCTCCACCGATGTCTGTGTTTCCATCTTATTATAACTACAGACAGCAAAAGGGGAAAGAGACCATGCAGAAAGCACCTCTCTTCTTCACAGCGAAGCCCAGAAATGACATCACTTATGCTAACCTTCCATTGGTGAGAACCACCCCCCAAGGCTACACCTCAGTGCAAAGGGTCTTGGGAAAGAGAGTCTCTAGCTGGCCAGCCACTTCCCAGTGATGACTCAACACAGTAGAAGCAGGTGCACCCATCGTGGTCGCCACCTAGCTGACCCTGCCTCAGGTCATGTAAGACAGTGTCAGCTCCTATCTCAGATGTCTGGTTTCACCCCTAGAATGTCCTCTCCACAGCACCTTATCATGCAGGCCAGCTAACGACACTTCTGATGTAGCCGAGGAGCAGAGTAAGGAAAGTCTTATCTACAGTGAGTTCTCAAATCAGCATGCCCACCTCATCCCTCCCACCCTTTGCCATTAGACAGATGGTAAGACCAAGAGAGGAGAAAGGATCTACTCAGGATTACCCAACCACGTCAGGGGCAGTACAGACTCTGAGCTGCCTGCACTAGGCTGGCAGCAGTGGGGCCCATCCACCCACCTTCCATGGAAGCAGCCCAGAAAATTAGTGCTGATGCCAACACCCTGCTCTGGAGTTCCTGACACCTCTGCTTGGATCCAGGCCCTTTCAAAAGGAGCATTTCAAATAGGAGCCATCAACACTTACAGAGGGTGGGTCTTAATCCATAGAGGATCATTAACTTCACCCAAGTAAAGGGACATCCGTCAGCACCTCCCATTCTTCCATCAATTACCTATCTGCTAATTATCTGGGATTAAGAATTGACACGGAGCGACATGGTCATTAACCACATATTTGCACGGCTTATTCATGTTAGTGGGGCTGCTCAGTCTCACTGAGGCAAATTGGACACGCCCACAGTGCTGCACAACACATTTACAACTATTTGGCTGTCAGCAGCCAATAAAGGACTGCTGGATGTGTTTACTTCAAAAGAGAGTTGGCTCTTGGCAAAAGCGTTTTTGCAGGCATGCTGGGTGTTTTGGCATTCTGGCAGTACGAACTGCGGCTTAACTCAGAGCATGCATTCAATCATTTGTCAAACATTCATTAGCTCAAACACAGTAGCAGGCACAGCACTGGCCCCGGGAGGTTTTACATAGATGACTGAGACACTGTTCCTACAACTTCAGAGGTTTATCTCCAGTCAAGGAAGCATATGCAAGCAGAGAGAGCTAAGAGCCATGAGAGAGGGGAACGCAGCATGCTATGGGAATGCAACACCAGGAGAAATCTGTTTGGCCTGAGAAATCGGCATGGAGGGGTGCCTCACAGAGGAGGTGGTGTTTTCAGCATAGAGCCAGATAGAGAGAGGAATTCCAGGCTGCAGAAACTGCTAAAACATGGGCACAGAAATGCACGAAGAGAATGGGGAATGATCTAGTGTGGATGGTGCATGCCATGGATGGGAAGGAGGTGGCCTGGTAGACTGGGTCATACCATAGAGAATATCTGATGTTCTGCTAGGGTTTGGAAATGTTTCCTCTGGGTACGAGAAACATGGAAGAAATTTCGTTTTGCTTTTTATGTGTGGGTGGGCTTGTTTTAGTAAACTTTTTTATTGAAGTATAACATACATACAGAAAGTGCAAACATTTTCACAAACTGACTACACCTATGTAGACAACAGCCAGATAAAGATACATATCGTGACTAAAGCGCCAGAAATCCCCTTTGGCTCCCTTTCAGGAACTCCCCAATCACAAGAGAAACCACTATCCTGACTTTAACACCATAAATTTATTTTTCCCAATTGTTTTGCACTTGATTTCTTTCATTCAACATGTTTCAAGACTCAGCCGTGTTGCTACACATTAAGTAGTTTGTTTATCGTTGCTAATATCCCATTGTATGAATGTATCACAATTATTAATGAGCATTGTGCAGCTTCCAGTTTGGGGCTATAAATCTTCTTGCACCTGTCCTTTGGTGCTTTTATGGATGTACCTGTTGGGTACAAATCTAGAAGGGAATTGCTGGAGAATCAGATATGTATATATATCTACTTGAATAGATACTGATAGATTACCAAAGTTCTTGTCCATTTGCATAGGAACGGATGGGAGTTCCAGTTACTCTATATCCTTGCCAACACTTGGTATTGGCAGTCTTTTTATGTTTTATGCTTGTTTGTTTGGAGGGGAGTGACATGATCCCACCTAGGTTAAAGGATAGTCACTTGGGAAGCAGCATAGAGTGTGGGGGTTAGAAAAAGGAGCTGGCAAAAAGGAACCAGTCAAGAGGCCAGGCCATAAGGTCCAGGTAATGAAATCTGCGGCAATAGAACTAGAATAAAAAAATGTCTGATTTTTTAAAAAGGCACTGTAGGGGTGGAATACGCAGGATGTAGGTACAAGGTAGAACTTAAGAGAGAGATAAAGGAAGTTTTCCGTGTATATGGCTAGTGGGATGAGAGGTGTCAGGTTTGAAGACAGGAGAAAATATCTTAATTTGGGACACATTGTGTTTTGAGGTGTAGGATGATGAGATGGAGATGTCTAATAAACTCTTGGTTATATGAGTCTGTTGCTAAGGGATGAGGTCAAGGTTGGAGACACTGAGTTAGGATTTATCATCACAGAGGTAGGGGCTGAAGCCCGGGGTGTGGTTGAGATTTCCCAGGGGAGTTGTGGGGACTGAAAAACAGGAGGGCCGAAGACCAGCCGCCTACCTTTAGGGGATGAGTGGAGGAAGAATGAGAGACAACATCGCTTCCTTCTGAAACACTGGCAGGGGCTGTGAAGCATGAGTCAGGCCCTTCGAGCCCAGCAGCAGCCTGGGGTCCATCTCACCAGCCACAGTTTTCTCCTGAATGAACTTGCATCACTAACCTCAAAGCTACATTGAGAAATCCGCATCAGATTGCGTACCTCTGGCAGCGTCCTAGGGATGATGGGCACCAAAGACTCATCTTGGGGCTGGGAGTCCTCCCCACCTCCACATCTCTGCCAATTAGTTATCCAGCACCCCAGGCAGGGAACTCATAACTTCCCACGGCAGCCCATTCCACCACTGAGCCAGTGAAGATATAAGAAAATCTTTCCCTCCTCATGTTGTTGGAAGTCAAAGATAAAGCTACTCCAGTGTAATGACCCTGGTTAGTGTAAGATGCAAAGACTCTGCATTCTGGAAAATCTGTTTCTATTAACGTTTCCACCAGCATCTTCCTATTGGGGTTGGGGTCATAGCATTTGACTCCCCACAGGAAGTTGCAGTGATTTCACTCTCATTTGCACACTGGATGGGAATGTGCTCATCTGCTGTAGGTACTCTCTGGCTTCATAAAGCAGTGAGCACAGCCCTGGAATGTAGCCAGTCTCTCAGGACTGAAGCGATGCATGCTACAGCACAGATCCACCAGGCTGGACATGTGGGAAGAACGAGTGGCTGCTAGCTGAGAGCGAGTCCACTGAAAGCAAGGTGGGCACAATGCCATTCTGTTCAACAATATTTTTTTTCTAAATATTTACCTGCACTTGGCCCTGCGTGGGTCTCTGGAGAAGACAGATATGATCATGAAATGGCTCCAACCCAACCTGCACTTGGCCCTGCGTGGGTCTCTGGAGAAGAAGACAGATATGATCATGAAATGGCTCCAACCCTTAGGGAAATTGGTGGAAGAAACAGGCATGCAAGACGGAAAGGTGACTGAAACTTATCTTTTTATAAATTTCCAAAATACCCACCTAAGCAGCCTTGGCAAGATCTGAAATGTAGAGACTTGGTTTCTGAAAAGACATAAGAAACTACCCTCGAGCCTCAATGAAAAGGGTTGTATCAACCACTGTTAATAATTCACACAACATCAAACTCCAAAGTGTTAATCCTTGGATACCTGTTTGCCAACTGAAAAAGGTATATATCACTTTCTCCTGATCAGAAGACATACATTCCCTTAGGAGACCTCAGCCTGAGGATTCTTAGGAATTTTCCAGAATTTGTAGACTTTGGATGACAACATTAACTTTCTGATTCTACAGAATCGTTTCTATTTCCCTTTGCTTTACCACTCATTTTGCCTATTATTTTACACTGACACCCTCTATTTTCTCAATGTGATTCCCATTATCTTCATCCTGGTACTTTTGACACCCTGTGGTCCTAAGGATTGCCCGATCCATAAGCATGGAATCCCACCAAGCATAACATGACCAGGGGACTCAATGCACAGTGAATGAAGTAGGGGAATGAGCCTATAGTCATGGGATGGTGCTTGATATCACATATTGCACACAGAGGCAGCCAGCTTCATAGAATGCTGAAATGCCCTTCTCTGCACAATGCACAACTGATGCACCATCTCTGAAGCAACACTCTGAAAGGATAGAGTGCCATCCTTCAGGATGCAGTGTATTTGTTAAATTGGAGACCCCTATATGGTGGTGTGCCCCCAGGAAAAAGGATAGATGGCCTGGGAACCAAGGGGTAAAAGCAGCACAAATGGAGCCAGCTCTTCCAGGGTCTCCCCTCTCTGTACAGCAAGTCCCTGGGGCTACTGGTCTCTGGTGGTTGATCCCCACTAATGTCTCCCTTACTTTTATCCAGTGGATTCCCTAAAGGTCCCAGTCCATATTCAGGCTAAAGAATTCTCATGGCGGCCCCAGCCTCAGCACCTGTTCCATCCCAAGTTCTAGCCTACTCTTATCTGAAACCCTGCTGCAACCCCAACTCCTTACCTCAGACCTATCTTCGATTTCTTTCCCATTCTCTCATTCATTTAGGGCCTATGGAGTGTCCTTCTGTAGACCCGGGGATGAAGCACAATCTCTCATTTCAAGAGAAACCCAACCCCTGGATTGGCACTTACTGCAGAAGCAGCTGCAACATTTGTGGTGTTTGCCCTCTTTTGGTCCACGTATATCAAGAAAACTTTAATCCTCTAGCTCTCAACATTTCTCAGTGTAGCATTGCCTTTCCACCCCAAGTACCAGGCTTCATCCTTGCCAGAGAGTTTCCTCTTAGCCATGAGATCTGGCAGCCGCTGGAGCACCACCCTTGAAAGACCTTCATCCATGGATACAGCCTTGGGGCAAACTAGTAGGGATTTCTCTATCAAAGGGCAAATGTGGACCTTCACAGCCCTCTGTAGTAGGAGTCAAAGCACAAGAAAGAATCTAAGACAGATGACACTGAAGCATCCAGAAAGTTTACATGTAAGGGGCCCAATAAAATGCCAGTTAGGGAACAACCTGCAGAGTCTGTAGCATAGCCTGAAGAAGGCCCCCAAAAGAATCTAGGTATTTAGAAAGCTAACCTGAGGCATCTAGGGTCTGACTCTGAGGAGACAGAAAGTAACTTGGTATGTCACTCAAGAAACAACTTATCAAGGGATTCAAGGGAGAACCTAGACCAGAAGCAACCAGAAAACACCCTAAAGATTTACTTGGATAAGTAGTTGGGTAGATGTCTCCATCAGCTCGGTAGATGTGTGTAGTTCTTGGCTTTTCGTCAACTATACATTGCCCCCTCCTAAGAAGCCCTATAGTCACTTGGAAACTGGAAATTTGGCACCTTCAATAAATCAGGAACACTCCTTTAATACTTCTTGGAAGCTTCCTTCCTTGATCCAGGTATCAAACAGGCACTAGAAGCCCAGGGTATATATAGAGAAAAATTTTTTTTTGACCTTATATTCCATGACTTTGTTGAACTCATTAGTTTTAGTGGTTTTTGTTGTTGTTGTTGTTGCTTCTTCAGGATTTTCTACAGACAGGTATGCCTTTTATTTCTTTTTCTTGCCTTACTACATTAGCCAGTAACTCCAGTACAATACGGAAGTGGTGTGGATATCCTCGTCTTGATCTCAGGGTGGAAAGCATTCATTTGTTCTTCATAAAGTATGATGTTGGCTGTAGGTTTTTTGTAGATGCCCTTTATCAGATTGAGGAAGTTCCCTTCTTTTCCTAGTTTTCTGAAATTTTTACCAAGAATGGATATTAGATTTGGTCAAATGCTTTTTATGCACCTATTGAGATGATCATATGATTTTTTTGTTTGTAAATATACTGAATTATGTTGATTTTTTAAAATGTTAAACCAACCCCACATTTCTGGGATAAATTCTGCTTGGTCATGATGTATTATCCCTTAACGTATTGTTGGATTAAATTTCCTAAAATTTGTTTGGAATTTTTACAATTATACTTGTAAGAGATATTGGTCTGTTGTTTTCTTTCTTGTAGTATTTTTCTCTGGTTTGGTATCAAGGTAATGTTGGGCTTATAGAATGAGTTGGAAAGTATTCCCTCGTTTCCAATATTTTCAAAGAGTTTGCTTAGAAATTTTTTCTTCCTTAAATGTTTGATAGAATTCCTTAAGTGTTTGATAGAATTCACCAGTGAAGCCATCTGCACCTAGTTTTGTGTTTGAGGTTTTTAAATACAATTTCAATTTTTTAATAGATATAGGGGCTATTCAGGTAATTTCTGCTTGAGTAAATTTTGGTAATTTGTATCTTTCATATTTTTATTCATGTTTTATAAAATTGTTCATAATATTCCCTTTAAATATCTGTAGGATCTAAAGAGGTATCACCTCTCATTCTTGATAATTAATTGGTGTCTTCTCTTTTTCAAATCAGTTTGGCCAGAGTTTATCAATTTTATTGATCTGAAAAACCAGCTTTTGGTTTTATTGACTTCCTCTATTTTTCATTTTCTATTTCATTGATTTCTGCTTTGATTTTTGTTATTTCTCTCTGCTTACTTTGGGTTTAATTTGCTCTTTTTTGCTACCATTTACTGGGTTTTAGCAGGCAGCAGAAACAAATGCATGGGTTCACTCTGTGTTTGTCTAAAAATCAATGATGTGAATGGAGGGAGAGAGGTAGTAAACTTCATTTTAGTTCTGCTTTCTGGCTCTTCCATTCATATTTATGGAACTGCCATTTGTAGATTCTCCTGGGCTAGAAACCATGAAGTTATATTTAAGAATGTTGGTTCTGCAGTTTGACAGACTCGGGATTTATATCCTAAGTCTTCCCCCTTCCTATCTACATGATCTTGTCAAATAACTTAATGTCCTTGAGCCTCAGTTTGATCATATGTACAATGGAAATAGTAAGTGTCTTTCCACATGAGATAATCCATGTAAAACTCTTAGCTCCATACCTGACCCATACCGCTTGATAAATGTTAGCTATTATTATACTTTCACGACATTCATTACAAAAATCCATCCTGCCCTAAAGACCCCCTCATTGTTTAAGAATTTTTTTCATGTCAACCCCTCCTATTAGATAAAACTCCAGCTTTCCACTGTTCAACAGTGTGGGAGCTAAATGTATAAGCTAGCTTTTGCTTTATAACAAACCATCCCCAAAGTAGTGGCTTACAATAACAAATACTTTTTTCCCTCATGATTCTGCATGTTGGTTAGGCAGTTTTCTAGACTAGGCCAACTTGGATAGAGCTGGATGATACAGGATGGCTTCACTGTCTGGTGACAGGTTCAATGTCAGTTGAGACTCAGTCATGTATCTCTAATCATTGAGCAGGCTAACCCAGGCTTGTTCATGTGGCAGTGGAAGGATTTCCAAGAAGAGAGGGGAAGCGCTGACGAACGAGCTTGTCCCACCTTATGACCCAGTGTACATTCTGTGCATGACTTCACTAATCAAACCATTTTATGTCAATTGTTTTCCCCTTGCCTCATCATCTGCAAGCATTCTTTATTCACATTGTCCTCCTATATTAAAGTTACCTTTGAATGTGACCTTTTATCTTGGCAAATATAAGATATTCAGCAAGACTAAGAAAGAAAAATGTCCAGCTCCGATATGTGGGGGTCGGGGTCCCTGCTTTGAAGTCTTTGAAGTTCCCTGGATAACCTGCCTAACTCCTCTGGGACTCAGTCCTGCCTTGGCTCTGCTAATTCTCTTAGACCTCAACTCTCCCTCCCCCGACCCCCCGAGCGTGAGTCTTCAAATCTTTTGACAGCCCTACTCCATCTCCCCACTTCCGCGCCCTCCACCCCACAAGCTCTGCTATCTACCAACATTACAGCATGTCCTTCCTTGTCTGCCCACCTCCACCCCAGCACAGCCAGCCCCCTTACCGAATGGGCATAGCTGACCCCCAGTTCCAAGCCTCTCCTATCCTGCTGACTGAGCTGAGTTCTCATTCTGATAGTGGATAAGAGCCAGCCCTGGGGACACAGGAGAGCAAGCCTCACCAGTCACATGGCCCAATGCAAGTAGATGCAATGCAAGTAGACAGAGAACCAGTGGGTGGAGCTGATGAGTGAGTGGATCCTGCAAGCAGAGACCTATCCCATAGTCCATACTGGATGGACTGCACAGGTTTGGCGAGCGCTGCACTAAAGCACTCTCTGAGGCTCAGCTCTCTTGCTAGAAACACCATCCACAAGGATGTCTGCCTGCTGCCTGGAGGCACAATGCTTTATCCAAAACTCTGTCTCTAGAAGAACAGAAAACGTCAGTGTGGCCTCGGGAAAAAACTGCCCAGTCCCAGCCAGTTTACCTGCCCCAAACTGGCACAGCTCCAAAGCCGATGTGTGACCTGGGAAGTTTGTGGTTTTCTGATCCACACGTGATGCTCCAAAAAAAGTAAAAATATTTCTATTTTTATAAAAAAAATTGGGGGGGAGGAAGGGTAAGGAAAGAGGATATATAGTTATATATTTACATGTATAAATCTAACTCATTTTTCAAGTTAGGACACTTTACTCTCCTTATGTTCCACATACAAAAATAATGTGTGTTCTTGATTAGAAAAAAATAATCCACAACATACTGTAAAAAGTTCCCTTCCCCAAGGAGCCCCCAAAGACCACCTTCCAGAAGCAACCTGTTAGCACATTTTTATTTACTCTTCTAGAAAATTTCTACATATGTGTAAACATAGATTTATATAATCGTTTTTTATATATATGAATAGGATATAATACATACTATTTATGTCATATTTTTAAGTTTTCTCACATAGATACATGACTAAATCTTTTCAAAATATAGATAGTCCCTGACTTAGAAGTGTGTGTAACCCAAAAACCTAATTTGTAAATAACCTTTCAGGAAGGAACTCAAAACACCTTTTCATAGAAATAATGTTCTAAATCAGAGTCAATACACTTTCTCTGTAGAGGGTCAGATACAGTTTTGCAGGTCACAGTCTCTGTCATGTGTTCTCTGGAATTTTTTGTTTGTTTTTGTTTACTATCTTTTTAAAATATGAAGATCAATCTTAGCTCTTAGGCTGTACAAAAACAGGCCTTCGGCTCATCTTGGCCTTCGGACTATAGTTTGCTGATCCCTGTTGTAAATAGCAGGTAGGCCTCCAGGTTAGGCCCCTAGAAGCAAAATTAACACATGACGTTGCTAAGATACCAAATTAGATAATGTATTTAAAATTGCTTTGTAAATCATGTCTATACCGATATGAAGAATTACTATTATAGTTCTTCAGTGGTTAGTATGTAATTTCTTAAAAGAAAAATTGTTAATACTGCATAAAAAAGTTTTATTGAATTGCATGAATAGTGAAGAATCTGAACAGAATGCTCAAGTAATTTAAAAGGCAAAAGAGGTAGATAACATTGTATTATATCCAATCCTTACTTTTTCATCAGCACAACATAAATACACATTGACTCAAAACTGGCTTGTGTGGTGTGAGTTCACAGGCCAAGTGGCCCCGTCCATCAAAATACAGAGTGTATCACTGAGCTTTTGCTACCTCCCCACTACACGTGGGCACTGAGGTTTTTCTTGTGCTTGTTGTGCACAGTCACATGCACTGACTGAAACCTTGAATACTCTGTGAGTTGCAACTACTGGAACCTATATAGAAGGGGCAGAGAGTGGAATAGAGAGGATGCTGGAGAGTCATTTGGTGCGTATTTAGATTAGGAAACTTATTTTTAACAATGTCCAAAAAAATCTCTATTACAGTTCATTGAGCTTTAATCCTTATGACTTACCTCTTTTCTGTCAGAGAGGTGGAGCTTACCTTAATAATTTCATACCATGATTATAATTTTATTTTCTCATAAAAAAAATGCAGAGATTTTCCTGAAATGTCCGAATTTGAATCAGGAAAGAAGGTAGAAGAGAAAGGGTGCTGAAGAGGATAACGTGTGAGGAAAGGCTAGAGATGGTGACTGCATGCATGGACAGTGAAGACAGCTCACGTGCAACCCCCGGAGGGGGAAGCCAGGTGGAAGGAAGATGTTGCTCTGGGCATGTGGCGTAATGTCGAGTTAGTCCTTAAGGTATGGCACTTTGTGATATCTCCCTTGATACCCTAAACTTGCTAGAGTTCTAGAACATCCTAGAACTTGCTATAAGGAGTCCTTTTAATTTTTAAAAATATTTCTGTAATATAAAAAGAAAACAGAGGCATTCATACATTGGATTTTAGGGACCCCTTGATTCCCGAGTCTGCTTGTCCAACCAGGTAAGCCAGAGCAGAGTGGCAAAAAAAAAGTGTCAGTGATGACAGGCACAATAAAATATTGCCTAAGTTTACAGACCAAGAATTTAGAAAATACCCTCCCAAGCATTATCCTTGTATCATTCTGTAAGGTCAGAGAGTTGAAGATGGACTTGCCCAAGTTGAAGTGACTTGCCCAAGATCACACAGCTAGCACAGGGTGGAGCAAAAAAAAAAAAAAATGGCACTTGAAGTTTCTGAAGCTAAACTCACACCCTACTTCCCAGGAGGTTCCATGCAGATCTGGTGTGAATGGGTATTTTCTTCACCCTGTTCTTTGTTTAGTGGTCTAATTCCCAAGAACTGTAAATAAAGTGTCCTGTACTTAGTAAGCACATGGAATAGCTGACCCTCAAGTAAACCAGCATGCTTTGCTGAACGTCTACATCTGCACTGGCAGAAGGAGTTACAGCCAAGCTGGGAAGGGAGCTAACTCTGGGGCCAGACTGGCTGGGTTGAAATCCTTGATGCATGCTCACCAGCACTGTGTGAACTTGAGCATGTGACCTTAACCTCTGATCAGTGTATGAAAAGCATATAGCCAAGGACGTGATAAAAGTTTAATAACATACGGAGTTCATTATTATTGAGTCTTCGTCTACCTTCTTGGGGACTATATCATAAAAAGGAAAACTACGAACAAGAGGTTGATTCATATCTTCAACTTCATTTTCTTCTCTCCAAAGAAAGTCACGAACACATAAACAGCATGAATGCCTTGTATACATATGCTTGTGGGTTTGGCTAATGAGTCTACCTTCACATGCTGGAATAATCGATCCCACCACTTAGGCCAAGCTACAATTTAAAAATTTAACGAATAGAACTCATCCTTCTAATCTCTTTCTATATGTGACTGACAAGCATCAACATTTCTTGTGACAGTTACTGTTCTGGAAACTTGGGGCAGGAGGGCCAAAAGTCAAAATTACGTGAGCACCTTGAAGTCCTGGAGTTTATCTCCAAGCTAGTGAAAATAATCAGCTATCAAGGGCTCCCCCTACAGGAACCAAAAAGGAAAGGCTCAAATTTAAGGTAGATACCATTTACGCATAGTACAGAGAATTGCGTTTCTTTTTCTTCTGAAAAATTTCCAACATGAAAAGAAATATAAGACTTGCTTCAAACTATTTGTTTCTGAGGGATAGAAGTTAATGACTTAGAGATCCAAATTTCCTCACAACAGGACACTGGAAATATATACCTAGAGATGGAAACTCACATGGGGAACTTAAGGATTGGGGTGCGGAGAGGCTTCAGAACAGGCTATATGAAAAACAGATGAAGAAAACAGGGGTGCTCATATGAGGGAAAACCAAAGAGTGGGGACGGTATTGGACAAACTAACATGGAAGTGCAGTTAGCCTTAAGCTATGAGGCCCCACTAGAGGGTAAAGCTATCAAATTTTATCTCATATAAAGGAAGAACATTCTAATAATGAGCACTGTCCATACCTAATGAGCTATGTACATAGGACAGGGGTTGAAGGAGCATCACTGAGGGAGTTAAGCAGGGGCTAGAAAGCCATATTGGAAATACTGAAGAGACTGAGATGAATACTGAGCTGACAGAGAAATAAGCTAGACTATATTTAAGAGTTTAGTTCTAAAATTCTGAGAATGTATATTAAAATCTCAAAATAACTGAAGAGTCTTCTCGCTAAAAGGCTGGCTGGTATCATCCTCAGAATTATTTTTTCCATATTAAGTATCAACATTTGGGCTTCAAGCCCTGATTCAGTCTCAAAACAATTTTAAGAGAAAAACATCAAAATCAAGATAAAGGATAGATTATACCAATGTCAACTTCCTAGTTTTCACATTATACTGTAGTTATGTCAGATGTTAGCAAAGGAAAAAGCTAGGTGACAGGTACAAGAGACCTCTGCACTATTTTTGCAACTTCTTGTGACTGTATTACAATCTCAAAACAAAAAGGCTTTTAAAAATCAAATTAAAGATACTTCCCCAAGAGAGTCTAAGTAACCTTAAAGACAATCCAGTTTGATTCAAGAATACAGTGTCATCAGCTACAAATGATTCTGTGCAAGTACATACAGGCGGCAGGGCTCATTTCAAAACCATGATCAATCAGCTATTAAGATTTACAATTGTGATTAGGAAAGCCTATGTCACATTGACAGGTGTCTAATTTGGTTACACTGGGCACAAATCTTCAGTTACCTGGGATCACACTGTTAAAATCACCTATAGTCAATACATGCTTACAAATTCTTCCTACAGTGGTACTATACAGGAACAATGTATAGACTTAATCACTACATTTATCTAACTGTAACAATAATGTCCTTATGTCTTCTTCCTCCACTATGACTTGCAACAAGAACTGCATCTTGTTCATCTCATTCTATCACCAAAACCTAACACATAATAGGTCTCAGTAAACAATCACAGAATAAATAAGAAAGAAATCAGTAATTAAGTTATTTTCTTGAAATTTTTAGGGTGGCTTTCTTTTCTGATACAAAGATATCTCTGAGTCTCTATTTTAGAATCAAGATTAAATATATATATATACACATATGTATGTGTGTGTGTGCATGTGTGTGTGTATATGTGACAAAAGCCTCTGAAACACAGGGGTTTAAACTCTAAAGATCTTTATAAACACCTGTTTTTGATTTGTTAGTTTTCTAAGATACGGTAGTAACTCAGTTTGATTTAGAATAAAATAGACCAGGCTTTTCCAGACAGGAAAACCAATATGAATTGTTGAACAGGTCCCCTTAGCTTGAAAGTCCCTGCTGGATGACCTTTGCCCAATTTTATCAAGTGCCAAAAACGATCAGCTTCTTTCAGAAATCACTGAGACAGTATCATCTTTGGATTCTTCGATATTAACCAATCAAAAAACATATGGCAAATTCTCTAAATTTGATCTCTCAGTTTATTAAAATACATGCTTTTCGAATAAATATTTTGAACTCAAATCAATCAAAGCAGTGAGACTACAAAGTGTTGCTTCTTTCTGCAAAGAAGGCACATAATTAGCTTTTACAGAAAATCCACCAGCTACATCTTATGTCAATTAGGCTGTCTTATAGACGTGATGGAGGATACTTACGATCCCAGAGACACCAAGGATTCTGCAGGGTCAGTCATCTGAACAGGCTCAGAAGCTGGCTTGATCCTTAGAACCTCTGCAAAGCCATCACCAAACCAGCAAGTGACATGTGCTATGTCTACAGTAAAGTAGAAAAGGCGGTCCTGGCAGAGCTTCCGTCGATACACAGACCGAGGGTCAGCTGACAGCACAGCCTCAATGGCATGCCTTGCTTCCTCTGCTGATTGAAAATATTTAAATGAAGCATGACTGACCTCTGCAATGAGAACAATAAAATTTAACAGTCAAAATCATGCAGGTCACAATTCCACTTCTGGGTATTTATCCAAAGACATCCAAAACACTAATTCAAAGATATAGGCACCATTATGTTCACTGAAGCATTATTTACAATAGCCAAGATATGGAAGCAACCTAAATGCCCATCAACAGACAACTGGATAAATTAGGTATGGTTCATACATATAATAGAATATTATTTGGCCATAAAAAATAAAGAAATCTTGCTATTTGCAGCAAAATGGATGGACCTACAGAGTATTATGCTGAGTGAAATAAGTCAGACAAAGAAAGACAAATAGCACATGATTTCACTTACGTGTGGAATCTAAAGAACGAAATAAACGAACAAGCTAACCAGAAACAGACTCATAGATACAGAGAACAAATTGATGGTTGCCAGATGGGAGGGGGGTTGGAGGGCCGAGTAAAAAAGGTGAAGGGATTAAGAAGTACAGATTGGTAGTTACAAAATAGTCACGGACACATAAAGTACAGCATAGAGAATATAGTCGATAACATTGTAATAACTACGTATGGTGCCAGGTGAGTACTAAACTTATCAGGTGATCGCTTTGTAAATTATATAAATGTCTTTCTATTATGCTGTACACTTGAAACTAATATAAAATAATGTCAAATGTCAATTACAATTGAAAAATTTTTTAAATCATGCAGGTCAAATTTTATTACAGTGAACTTCAATGAGGAGTTTCGTTGGTTCCTTGAATATCACTTGAAATGAATAGGGGTTGGAAATCTATTCAGTCATTACAGAGAATGTACCTTCAAGTGGTATTTACTGTCATTAGAGTAAAGTTATGTACTCCTCAAATTTTCATTTGCTGAACAAAAAATTCATGGTGATATTTTTTAGTCTCGTAAATGGGAGAGTTGAGCTTTTATTTTCTGGCAACCTAAATGTCATTTTTCTATGGTCAACATGGGCTTTAATTCAATTCTCTGTCATTTTCTTCTCAGAACGGAGGCATGAGCAGAGAAATGCATGAAAGTCCCAGCACTCTCAGCCACAAGAAAGGACTAAACCCACACATACCCAGAGCACTAGCTATAGGCAAGGGGTGCCTTAGAGAGCCAGTGTCACAGCCCCACAGTTAAATAACGCCACAGTCTCCAAGAACAAGGACACGAGAGAGTCCTGTGAAAACAGTGAAATAGATACAACTGAGAAAGTTCAATGCCATCCCACCCAGGAGCACATTTCAGGTAAACAGATGTTTACTCTGTCAAGTGACAAAACTTCCTATATTTATATCATTGTGGATGTTTTAATTTTTAAAAATATGATCTTAAAGAAACTAACTGTGACCTAATTTTTAATAGCTACAACATAACATACATCAAAATGAAAGCCAGGCCCTTCCAGGAGGGCATGCACTTTAAACAATGTTGTCTCTGTTCAAAATAGCATCTGCAGTGGTGGTAGGTCTTTATCCTTCTGAAAGTAAATTCAATTTTTAGAAAACAGCCAAAATTCACTCTGAGCTATGTCTAATAAATATGTTAGTAAGTAAAGCCATGAAATTCAATTTTTGGTCAAAAACCATGGACCAATTATGCAGTGCTAAGATTTCTTTATTGCACAGCTCATACAATGACTCTAAGGCCATTTGAAAAAGAGGAGTTCACACTCTTCACTAACAGTGTGTCTGAGAGGAGCTCAGGCCTTTGCTTGTTCATTTGGTGTAGGTGCCCTTCCCTCACTTCTCTGTCTACTTATCCTTCCCAGCTCAGCTCAAATACCTATTAACCTCCAGGAAGCCTTTCCAGACTTCCTGATCCCCAAGTCAGAATTCTCTTTCTCATGTGTCCACAGCACTCTATTCCAGAGCCAATTCCTTCCCATTTCAACATCTTTCATCTTTTCTAGGCTAAACTTTGTGAGGTCATATTTCTGCACTGGCTCTAAATTCTGCTGTTACAAATCAATCCCTGTTTTATAGTTATATTTCATAATTTCTCTTTTTAACCGTTTTTAATCAATAAAGCATATTGTAACCTCTCAGGCATACAACACTGTAGTTTGACAAAGGTAAAATTTTCCAAAGTAGGAAGCATTCAAAGATAACCACAAGACAAAGGGTAAGTATAATATAAAGTAACTTCTAGGTAGCACTGCTTTGTTCTACCACAAAATCCTTCTAAAATTCAACTTTCTCTTCCCATCAACTGTATACAGTGATGAAACAACCTTCATAAACAAAACTTTTTAAATAAAGAGATCAATTAAAAAGTCAAATGCTTTGTTTAAGCATAAAGCCTTAGGCAAGAATGAGAAGCCCAACCCTCCAGTGGCAGATGAAATCTGACATCTCAACTAACTGGCTACTTCTTACTACAGCCACTGCACCCACCTCTTAACAGCTCCTTCCTTCATTCTAGATTGCTGCTGGGGATCTGCTTTGGGCTGAAGAAACCAGGTAACAACGTTTGTTAAGAATCATGTGTTAAAGTAAACAGACTTCAAGTAAAAGCCCTGTGGACTCTCTTCTGCTAAGTGCGTGTTTCTAGTGCTGGGACTTTATGGGGACAATTTCTGTGCTAAAAGACTCTTTTCCCCTCTTACTCCGGAGGCTGAGCTATCAGCCACCTGACAGAATAAGCTAGGACATTTCTCTAGTCAGCTAATAAAACAGAGAAAAAACAATCTGAATAAGTATACAACACACACAATTTAGCTTCTGAATGCTGTTTGAAAACTCCAAGGACCACTGTCACATGGAGACACAAGGCTCTAAATCGTGGGCCACCTCATGAGGCAGGAGCCATTCTCAGCGAACACTTTACTGAGTGCCTGGGACACAGTGCTGCATAAACAGTCATTAAACAAAGTCATAAGATGATAGTGCTCCCCAAACATTGCTTTATACTCTTGTATTTCTTTACAACCAGTCGTACTGATAAATACTCTATATCAGCAGTCCCCAACCTTTTTGACATCAGGGACCGGTGCTCCTATGATAATCTAATGCCTGACGATCTGAGGTAGAGCTGAGGCGGTGATGCTAGTGCTGGGGGAGCAACTGCAAATACAGATGAAGCTTTGCAAGCTCCCCATCTCTCACCTCCTGCTGTGCGTCCTGGCCTAGGGTTGTGGATCCCTGCTGTATTTAACTGCTCTTGGAAATACCACATGTGACTGAACTCTGGGTAAAAGCTCATTTCACATTCAAAAATAAGAAACAGAAGTACCTGATTCCCCTTCTGAACTGAGGTGCCTCAGGTCCATCTCTGCATGAGGCGTAAACCGGACTTCCAAGGTGGCCACAGGAGCCTCTCGCACCCAGGTGGGAACCACACTGCGGTGGGCTGCATCGGCCAGCCTGGAAGGGCGGCCAAGAGGCACAGGCTGCACCTCTGCACTGTTCTCTTGTGGGACCACTGCTTCTTTCCCTCTTCTCAGCCTCTGATCTGTACCCTCCTCTGAAAGACTCTTCTCCAGATGATATGGGCCCATTTGCTCCTCTCCCACATTCGGACTTTGACCACCTCTAGGTCCTAACCCCAAGTCTGCTGCTATCTCCCTGTGCTTAGGCGAGCTTCGCTGAATTTTGGCTGTGTCGTGTTGTGTGCCGTTTTCTCCTGAAGTTCTGTCTTTGGGACATTTAGGCTTCTCCTTAGTGCGACTGCAGGACTGTGGTTCATCATACTGTGAGGGCTGCTGCTGGGCACAACTGTCAGTCTTGCCATCAGACCAAGACACGGTTTTTGGTTTATGTTGGTTATTGTGTAAATTAAACTCCCCTAAAGGCTCGATCAAATTTTGTGGCGAGTCATAATCAGCTATGTAGGGCTTTATGTCCAGTACAGGTGTGCCATGAATCATATCAATTCCAGAAAGGTATAGAGCTCCACCTATAATGTGAAAAACACCTCTTAGAAATATTAACAATGAAGAACAGTACAAACACTTGGAGAACCCACAGTGTCTATTATGCCACTTCAAGCTTACTAACAATTCTCACACACCGAGCTCTCTTACACATGGTGCCAACATACACTGGAGACCCACCCTCTTCCTTACCTGTCAGACTCCTACTTGCTCTTCAAGGCTCTCACATAACACCTCTCTTACAAAGTATTTCTGCCTCTTCTAAACAAAGGTTTTCTTTCCTCTGGGTTCCAGAAGAACCTGCATACATACCTCTCCTAGAGCCCTTTCCACACGGTCTGGCAATGACCTGCTTAGTCTCTCTCCCTAGACAGTAAGCACTTGAGCCCTTTGGCAAGGGGTGGGGACAACTCATCTTTGCATCACTGGGGCTTCTAACTCTGTTCCAGGCACATCGGTGTCCTCAGTATACCTCTGTGGAACTGGTGAGGATTTCTACTATGGCAAATAGACCCTAAGGTGGCCCCATTATGCCCACCTCCTGGTGTTTGAGGCTTTGTATAAACACTCCAGTGACTACATTATGCTATCTAAGATTCCTGTGCTTGCTGCAGACTTACTCGAGAGACTCTCTCTGTGGGCTTGACAAATAAGTAGCCACACTGGGAAAGCTCATGTGGCAAGGAACTACAGGCAGTCTCTAAGTACTGTGGGCAGCCTCTAGGAGCTGAGGGCAGCCACCAGCCAACAACCAGCAAGAGGCTGGGGCCCTCAGTCCCATAACTACAGCTGCGTGTTCCACTGATACAGCTGCTGTCCATTTCCTGCTACTAGTGCAAAGTCTACTAACTTGGAAAACTGGCAAAATGAAAATTAAAAAACTGTATATGATCACATTCACTTCTGTCTCCATTTAAGAAACACATGATTAACAAAGGACTTTGATTTCTAAAATATGCTTGCTGTGAATAAGCCTGGAACTTTGGAAAGGTGATTTTGGACTTCCTAAGTGATTATGCCTCACAATGTCTGCAGAAGAAAGGAAGGCACTGTGGCATAGGAAAGAGTTCATGGGATTTGGAGTCAGACAACCCTCTGGCTGGACGCTATTAGGTAAATGATCTAACATCAAAGAAGCTCAGTGCCCTCATCCATAAAATGGAGACTGCTACCCTATTAAACCCACAGAGCCACTATGAGATAACATACATGAACACTCTTTACAAACTATAAACATCACACAAACACCAGTAGTCACTACAGTGCTTATTTAGTAAGACTGTCTATAGTACTATTATTCTTGCCTCTCTTTTTTCTGATTCACTCTCCCTCATTAGAATGTTAAATTTTTCTGTAGGGCAGGGGTTTTTATCTGATTTGGTTACCATTATATCCCCAGCACCTAGGACAATGTCTGGCACATAGTCACTGCTCAGAAAATAGGTGTGGGTTGTACGAATTATCATAAAACGTTCCAGAACTGTTACCCAAGTTTGTCAGCCATCACAAATTGATAAAACTCAAGTTGGATCAGCCACAGAATTTTTCCAGAAAACCTACCCAAGGCCCGGTGAAAACATTCTAGCAGGGGAGTTCAAATTCTGAGAAAGTACAAGCAAAGTAACTGCTCTCATCTTTTTAGCACCCAACAGCTTGAAAAGTACTCTTAGAGCTTTTGTCTCATAAGATCCTCAAAAATATCCTGTGGAGTCCCGGAGAGGGCAGATTCTTCTCCTTCGCCCACTTTACAAACAAGCAAGCTGACATGGAATGGTCTCCTGACTCCCCAGTCTACCTGCTGTTTCACCTCCCCCTCTAACAAATGTGCTGACTAGGTCAGAGTGATTCAAGAAAGGGATGCTTTCCAAAAATGTCTGGCTCAGTAACTAGGTTACATATGAATATAGAGTTAAAATTAATCTGGTACTCTATGCAGGTACTGACACACCAGTGTTCAATACTATAGTGTGATTCATCTCAGACCCTCTGCCACACATCAGTTGACAGCTGCACTGCAGCTCCAGGCTGCCAGGAAGAAATGATACTACACTGCCCTATGTGCTTACCATATATGCATGTAAAACCAGTTAAGTCACTGTGTATTATATTTTGAAAATGTCCAATTATTTTTTAATCATTTTGTATTTGTTGCATTCCAAGTCAGAGAAAACTTGGTTACTAATTTAATGATTATGAAATATTAAAGTTATTTTTAAATAATTTAAACTTTTGATAAATGCAATGATATAAACAAACTCTGAGCATCCTATGAGAGCTTATTTCATAGTGTCTCAATGCTAACAAAGTGTATCAATGCTAAACACTAATGTTAAGTGTTTCAATTCTTTTAATCATTTCATTTTCTTCAATGTCTAATGATACTCAGGGGTTAACACCACTGATACTTGTCTGAATAACAGCCAGTGCTGAATACTATGTTGATTTTATTAAGACTTCATTTGGTTAAGGAGAAAAAGGTAAAGTAGAAACAAAGTGTGTTACCTTCTACCTTTTCCAGTTTGGCCAGGGTCAGTCCTATTGCATTGGGACGATGTGGACTCCTCGTGGAGAAAACTCCAGTCTTTGCACCATTCAGCCTAGGAGGCTGCACTTTTGCCTTACAGCTCAAATGACCATTTTTGTGAAAAACGAACAAAATCCTATAGAAAATAAACCAAACAACTGAGTAAAAAAAACAAAATACATACATTAATTTATCATAATGATTTGAGGGGGGAAAAGACTTTAATCCCCACAAATTAAAACAGAAAGAATGCTTTGAATGGTATTAAAATGTAATCAGTGGGGGGAAAATAATACTATTCCAGTTTCTTGAAGGAAGAAAGTCTTATCTCTGTATTCTTTGCTCCTAAAACAATGACTAGTATACTGCAGGAACCTAACAGACGTTTGTCAAATGCCTGAGTAAACAATATTTACTAGGTAAGTGTCTGCTATATGACAGGAAGTATGCTAGACATTTTTATACTCATTTCATTTAATCTACTTAACAATCCTAAGTATAATTTATCCCCCATTTGAAGGATGAGGGAATTGAGGCTCAGAAATGTTAAGTAACTTGACTAGGCCTTCCTACATAGATCAAAACCAAGAATACATGAAGAAATACAATAACAGACTTGAAGTCATTAAATCATTAAATTTATGTACTACAAAATGTCACCCCAGGAGAAAACATTTACAATGTGTATAATAGACAATGGGGTTAATACCTGTGGTATATAAACTGTTTCTACACAAAGTAAATCACAATGTAAAGGAAAGTTCAATAAAGGAAACTAAACAAAAGAATGTGAATAGGTAATCCACAAAAGTAACAGAAATAGCTAACAACTATACAAAAAGATTTTGAACCTCACTAATAATTAAGAAATTAAACTGAAAAACAAAATATTGTTTTTCTTGTCAGGCAAAAATGTAAAAAATTTATAACATATAGTGTTGGCATGAATAAAGGAAAAAGGTCATATTCATATACCTTTTAAGTATAAACTGGTTAAGCTTTACAGAGAGCAATTTGGCAGGAGTTCTCCAAAATTATAAATACGCATACACTCTAACCCAATAAGCCACTTTTGATATCCTACTCATAAAAATATACAAGTGCCCAAGTCATGTGTCTAAGGAGTTTGTTACAGCATTACTGTAATGGTAAAAAAAACTCTCTATTAACAAAGGAGTGGTCAAATCATGGCACAATAAAGGGTAACCATTAAAGCAAAAAAAGTTAAATCTATATGTTCTTCATAATATATACTAAGTGAAGAAAACAAACTGCATTTTTTTAAAACAAATACCCACTCTATATGTGTATATTTATGCTTATGTATCAAAAAAAGAAAAAGAAAGAAAAAGTCTGGAAGGATATATACCTAGCTGTTAACAATGATAATCTCTGAAGAGTGTCAGAGGGTGGGGATGAAAGAGAAAAATAGGAGGAATAAGGAAAAATCTATATACTTCTGAGTCCATTTTTTTTAAATCAGCAACGTTATAACTTAAAAATTTCAATCAAGATCATGCAAAGTAGGTCAGAACACCCATGTTCTTTCTACTCTAACCATGTCCCGAATTAACATGAAAAAGAAACTATTTCAGAACACTTAATTTTAGGTCTTCACCAGTAAAATTAGACCAATTCAGACTGCTGATGTTGGGGTGAGGAAGAATGGACAGAGGTAGAATTCCAAGTGACAGTAAGTAACTCTAGTATAAAACAGGCCCTAATACAGGTAACACTTTATTTAAAGTATCCAGATTTCTAAGGTGTCTTTTGTATTTTAGGAAGAATAGACTTAATTCTTCATGGGCCTAGAGCAGTGTCCACAAACTTTTTCTGTAAAGGGTCAGACAGTAAATATTTTAGGGTTTGCAGGCCAACCAGTCTCTGCTGTAACTATTCAAATCTGCCGCTGTGGCACAAAAGCAGCCACAGACATCACAAAAATGAATGCATGTGGCTGCGTTCCCATAAACTTACGTACAAAAACAGAAAGTAGGATGGATTTAGTCCACTGGCCATAGCTTGCTGAACCCTGGTCTTGAGGACAGAATAATGACCCATCGAAAAGATATACAGGTTTCAGCTCAACAGAAAGGCATTCATCACAATTAGAATCAACTGCAAATGGACCATGCCCCCTTAGTGGATCCCAAGGTTGCAGTGTTCAAGTTATGCAGACAATCACATGCGCAAATATAGTACAGGAATTTCATACAATAGACAAGGGTAGTCTGGATGGTAGGCTCCAAGGTTGCCTCCATCAGTGGTTACAGGTGAACTGGAGTACTTTATTCAGGGGCAAACTCTGGCCCAAAGTACCACTATAAAACAACTTACCAAACATGAGAAAATTGTTCTAAGCCCATCAAGGAATGTTCAGGATTATTAAAGATGCTCTTTCTAATTCTCAAACAAGCCCTTGAATAGCTACAAATGGATGGCTGCCTTGGAGTACCATTCTTGGCCAAGAAACAGGATTCCAAGTACCCAATTGGCTCAGTTAAAAGATTCCCTACAGAAGAAAATTAGAGTAGAAATCATTAGTCAAATGGTCATCAAAGATGTAAAAAAACATGTTTTTTTAAATGCACTGATTTCAGTTTTAAAATAGGTGTTATGCGACTATAGAACATGATTCTTATGGTATTCATGAATACATATAAATATCATCATTACATTCACATTGTTATATCCCTTTAGATGACATACTGGAAAGAGCACAGAGGTCTAAGAAAGAAAGAGGGAAAAGAAAAGGATGTTGTTAGAAGACCTAATAGGACCATAATTCAAATTCTATGTTTGCCTCTAAACATCAATATTAGGTTTTTTTTTAATTTCCTTCATGGCAGCAGAAAGACCTCATTTTCATAACATACTACTCTCTTGATACTTTCTTTAAAGATACTTTTCATTAAAGATTCTCTCATGAGGTACTTAACTGGGAGGTGGGAAGCTAAGAGGCTCAGGTCCTGGCTCCTCAGTGAATTTAACTGTATGACCTTGGTTATGTCATTTAATCTCTCTGTGCTTCAGTCTCCCTATCTTGTAAAATGAGAGTGATACCAAACTCACAGGTTGTTGCGGGGAGTAATTAGATATAATACCTGTAAATTATCTAAGGTTCTTGAAAAGGGTGCTATATAAATACAAAATAGTATCTATTAAAGTTGGTTTATTTGTGGGAAAAAAATTCTACACTATCATTACTAATTTACGTGACCTTGGTCAGGGCAAAGAGGGTATTTCAAATAAAGGAAATAATGTGCACAAAGTTAAATGAGAAATGTTATAGCATATGCAGAAATCAAGCTATTTTTATTTGCTGGAGTGTGAAATGCAAAGCAAAGAATAATGAAAGGAGACAGTGGTTGTATTTAAGTAAAGATGCTTTCAACTGAAAACAACATACGAAACAAACTAATTTAAGCAATAAAATGAGTGCATGGGCTCATACTACTAAAATATCTACAGGCAGGGTAAATTTCAGGTTAGGTTTGATCTAGTGGCTCTCTGCCCCTCTGGAATGTAAGCTCCACATGTGGGCAAGAGATTGTTTTGTTTATTGCTGTGTAATCATTGTCTAGTAGTACTTGCCTGCGTGAGGGAAAGTACTAAAAAAACTCATGTGTCATGAAAAAAGAATTATGTAAGTATTAACTGTTAAAATGGAAAATGACAAAATGAAAGAGAAATATGTATAACATAATCTCATCTGTAAAAACTTATTTACATTTTTATCTTTCTAAATATGTACATATATATGTCTAGAAAGCTATCTGGAAGGATATTCATCAAAATGTTAACAGTGGTTAAAATGGGTGAAGAGATATTTGGATTATTTGTATATTTAACTTAGTAATTCCTATAATATTTGAAATTTTTGCAATAATCACAAATCATTAAAAAAGTTTTAAAGCAGCAATTCCTTTTAAAAGAAGAAAAAATTGGTCAGGCAGCATCAATATGGGTCTAAAGTATAAGGTATCCACAACTACCATTTTGAATTTATAACTTTTTTTTCACATTTCATGACGGCTTTATTAACTTTTATAAAGAGGTGATATATAGACTCTCGAGACTCTGATTTTATTTCTAGCTTCCATTAAATCTGTTCTACCAGCACAGGTGGTAAGACTACAGGCCTTGGAACTGTTCCTCACAGCACCTTTCATTACTTTTCAATTTAAAAATTAAATTAATACCTATAAAGCATTAGATATAACACACACATAAGTAATAAAGCATAAAATTACAATGAAATCCTGTGTACCCACCACCCAGCCCAAGAACTAGAGCTTAACCAATAACTTGGAACTTTTAATGTTGCTTTTCTCCCCCAACTCCTCCTTTCCTCCTGAGATAAGCAGGAGCCTGAATGTGGTCTTTATCATTCACTTCCTTTTTAAATATGATTTTAGCACATGCATATACATGCCTAAACAATATTTCATTTATCCTGTCTTTGAGCACTATAAAAACTGGCTCAAAACTGTATGTTATCTTCTCGGCCATGCTTTCTCCCTCTCAATATTATGATTCCAAGATCCATGCGTATTCAGTGTTTTTGGTGACTTTAAATTTTTTTCCAAGTATGTTTATAAGCATTCTTTTTTTTTTTTATCCTCATCTATGCTCTGCAGAACAGATACAATAAACATCTTAAAGATGAAGAAAGTGAGGTCAGACAATTCTCTGGTGTGCATTAAAATGTCATGAAGAAAAATGGCCCAAAAGGATCCTAACCTAATCAGCTGGGATCCCTGTGTCCTGTTTTCATTTGTTTAACAAGCACTTTCCAAGTGTTTCAATTGTCAGACATTGTGCTAAGTTTGGGAAAAAGAACTCTTATCACAGTACAGTCAACTGTTGGGGAGAATCTCACAATATGTTTCAATATCATGGGAAATGTCATACCTGCAATAAGGATCAAAGACTTCTGTCCTTGATTATCTGACTGGAGCCCTACAAGTGTATAATTAACTGAGCTACCACTTTATTGAATCAGTCTATACCTGTTTTTCAAAGGTTACAGATATGCTATGATAAATATAAGTTGTAACCAATTAGATGTATTCCAATCCTTTTTGTGCATCTCTATAAAAATATAAGCAAGATAACACTGGATTAGCAATGAACTGGAAGCATACTATATCACTCTTAAATATTTGGGACCACTTTCAGTGTATGGAATGTCCATTTACTAACCTAGTGGGAACTTACCATATTCTAATATGTCTTAACTCTCTGGAACCTATTTATATATTCTCTGTGTCCCTGTTCTTAGGATTATAAATGCTGTGAAATACAAATGCTCAATACTTTCCAAATATAGATGTTACCTGAATGCTCTACTTGAAGTGGAGACCTGAGAACGTCCACCTAGAGGAATCCTGATCTTCCTCTTCCTCATATTTCAAAACACAAACAAACGAAACATGAAGCACCTACCACGTGGTATAAGTGCTATGCCAAGTGCCTGGATACAGACAAAATATGAAGCAGTTCTCATCCACAAGGGTGTCTAGTAAATGGACAGAGATGGACACTCAAAATTAAATCAAACTGCCTTCTATGCAGGATAGGGATAAGCACAGGTATCCCAGGGTAGTACTGGCATGAAAATCACATGGAAATAGGGTGAAATGGTTCCCTAAAGAAACATAGAAGGGTTAGGGCTGGTATCAGAAGAGAAAAAGGACAAAACAACACAGGGGTACTATACTAGCTGTGTGACCTTGGGCAAAACTGATTATCTCCCTGAATCCTAGTTTTCTCCTATCTTGGAAAGTTTTAAGATTAATAAACTTTGTAAAGCACCTAGTACAACAGAAGGTGCTCAGCAAGGAGCAGTTTTTGAAGCCCTTGCTCAGGCTTTTCCTTCCTTCTAATATTACAACTATATTAACTATGTAATAAGAAAAAAATCAGTTATGTTATTAATGCAGAGATTTTGTACAAAAGGCTTATTTACAAGAAGTCTTGTGCAGACAGAAAAGTTCAGGCCCTTTCCACGTCTTGCCTGGTTTATTAACTTATTCTTGTTATAATTCGACTCCTCTCTGGCATTTGCTCCCCTTCTCAAATCACACAACACTAATCCTCCAGACTGAGTTCCTTATGTCATGATACTCTAGCTTTAACTTCCCAAGTTTCCCACTGTTAGCAGATGGCGTATTTCTTAGCCTGATGTCCAAGGTTCTCTACAATCTGAATCCAATCAACAGTTTCCAAACCTCCCTGTTACATCCAGTACTTCAGGATTTACAGTTTCCCAATCCCATGCTCTGTCGACCACTGAGCCCTGCTCTTTCTTGCCTGTCAAAATATTAGACTTGTAATCTGGCAGTGCGCAACAATTTTTTTAAATGAGCACAACCTTTGACGAGGTAACAGAACATGTACAAAGATTTGTTTTAAGAATTTTCATTTAAAACAATGAAAACTGGCAATAACAAATGCCCAACAATAGGGAACTGGTTAAATAAGTTAGAGCACATCTATAAAACAAAATAGTGTATAACTCCTTTAAATTAATTGCCATGGAAAGATTTTTATTAACCCAGTTTTTTAAAAAGTTATATAACAGTGGGGGCGCATATCAACTCATTTTCTATTTTTTACTGAAACAAGTATGGAAGATAGACATCAAAATATTTAGCAGTGGTTTCCTCTGAGTGATGTCCGAGTACTTCCATTTGCTTCCTCCAGTTTCTGAAGTTAATACATTTTGCTTTATATAAAGAGGTGAAAATAAAGAGAAGCAAACTCATGTCTATCTTTCCAGACTCAGTTTAAAACTATTTGCTCCCCGACCTTTCCCCCTCCTCCCTCCTCATTCCTGACAACATAAGATGCTTCTCGCTTGTGGCATTTATTAATTCCTAACAGGCATGAAACCAGCCGCATATATTCTCCCTCTCCTGTATGAACGAAAACTCTCTAAGAGAAAGGCTGTACACTGCACGTGGCAGTTTCAGCCACGGTATCAAGACCAAGCAGGCCGTAGCTACCAAGAACAGAGCGATAACGTCATCCCGCTCGCCTCGGACATATCACGTGGTCGACAGACCACGTGACCCGTGCTTTCACAATAAGTATGATGACGCACGTCAGTTCAAAGTCTTGCAGTTCACGTCCCTCTCTGCTGTGAAGTAGGCTACCTGCATCCAGGCCTCTTCCGAGTGCGAAACTGCCAACCTCTCAGAAGTTACCTGTCTCCAGAGCCGGCTTCACGCACCCGCAAGGGGTCGCTGTAGGGCGAAGCCCTGGCTCCTCCAAGTCGCGCATGGCTACTGGTCACAGAAGTGCCCACCCGACGCACTCGTGCCTTCCGCTTCCTGTTTCCTAGCCTGGCGCCTGCGCAGTAGCCGCACCGGCGGGGTAGTGCCAAGGATCCGGCGCAAGGGCGTGGTGTGTGGCGTGTGCGCCAAGAGCGGGGGCATCCTGGAAGTTACGGCTAGGGCATAGAAGTATTATGTCGGTCTCTGTTCCCGTCCAGGATAGATGTCTCAGTTGTCTCGCGCAGTTGTCTCGTGCGGACTCACTGTGGTTGCCAGTCTTTCCAGGACAGTCAGCGACTCCTAATTCTCATGCTTTCCAGGGCGGGGACATACCAATGAAAATTTAGAAGATGTCTCGAAATAATCAGCAACCTACATATTCAGCCATGACGCTAACTTTTGAAGAAAAAGGATATATATGTGCATTCACCACGTAGCAAAATTACCGGATATTAGGAAATGTTTAAAATTCTCCTCGGGTGCTGGAAATACAGATAATCATTTTTACTTATATGTATGTTCTCATTTTTCCATAATAACAATGGTGGTTTGTCAGAAAGGTACCCCCCAAGTAAACCTTATTTCAAATTAATGGATGGGGACCCTCATACTGGATTAGAGATTAAAAAGTGGGGACTTTCTTGTGCTCCCTACCTTAAGGGAACTGAAGTTAGAATGAAATTGAGAGTCGACATGCCATTTATGTTAGAGGGATTATGCCTGTGTCTGGGCAGCTCTGAAAAACTGGCATCAATAATTCTGTTTCTGGGGGTATTTTATCCTGTTGGTTCAGGTAGGGGGGTGGAGGAAAGACATATTGCTTGCAATATAAATTATTCAAAAGCATATAAGTCCACAGATTTAAAAGCTTCACAACCATGAAAAAGATGTTTCTAAACTTTTTATTTGTCATAGACTAATAGGTCCACTAGTAGAAAGTTACCAGGAGAAAGAGCCAAAGATTTAGAGATTGTAGTTTAAAAGAAAAAAATAAGTCCCTTTAAAATTTGATCACATTCATGCACGTATTCTCTAATAGGTCTTTTCTACATGACAATTTGGAAAAGAATGCTATTATTCTGTTTCCAGAAGGAAACAGTTTTGTGTAGCTGAAGAAACAAGTTTGAGAACCGCTGTTACATACATGTTGTAAAACTGGGGCTGTAATAGTTGTATTTGCCACTAGATGGTGGTGCTGCTGAAAGTGATAGTCTTGCTTACTTTGTGGACAGACTAGAAAATGAGAGGTCCCTTCTGGCCTCAGATATCATATGTAATGATAACATGCATCCATATAAAATACATTAATTACCAAGTGCGACAAGTGCTGGAATGCGAAGCAGACTTGGAGACACCGGTGAAGTAGGTTGCTACCTCTTTTAAAGGTAAAATTTTTCTTTATGGAAAACAGGAACTTAAATATGTAGCACTTTTATTATATGATTTGAAGTTTTAATATCCTATCTAGAGTTATATACGAGTGTTGGTAGTTTGTAAAACAACTCTTTTTCTGGAAGTAGGACCCAGGAATCTGCCTTAACCTAAAGGATTCTAATACAGGTGGTCGTCAGCCTACACTTTTGAGAAAACACTTCTCAGTATAATGACTCAATCTATCATTTGGTGGAGGATCCCATTAAAAATCAACTAAAGCTTTAGATTTTCTCACACATCATTTTAGATTTAATATCTTAAGGCTCGTTTTTTTTTTTTTTAAGACCCACCATTGTACTTACCATGAAAAGAAGGCAGCACAAGGAGGGCTAGATGGATTCTTACAAAACTTTAATTCTGACTGACCTCCAGGTTCTAGCTAAGAAGAAAACTAGAAAGTATTTAGAAGTGCACTGGTGTTTGAATGAGAATAGTAAGAAAGCAGTGGTTGTATGTATATGGGGAGTAAGAGGGCAGACAGAAAGGGTCCTAAAAGATAGAAAGCAAAGATCCCTCTTTCTCTAATGTACTAGATCCTTATTCCATCTCCTTCCCCATCTCTTTCACCTTGTTCCCCTGTACATTGTACATAAGCAAATCTCTTAAGGTTCATCTTAATGTAGTGCTGTGAGAACTTGAGATTTCAGTTTTCTCTTTTTTTCTCTAATTTTGACCCATCCTAGCAGATTTCCAAAAATTGAGCACTATCACAAAAAGCACCGAGGAAGTTAGATGTGACTTTGGGTGAGTGCCCAGCCTCTCCAAGGTTATTCCCCCATCTGTAAAATGGGAATGATAATCATTGCCCAGCCTATTTCAAAGACTCCTGTACAGATTAAAAAGTATAATTGAAATTATAAAATTCTGAAGTGCCATCCAGATGTAAGGGACTATCATAGGATATGCTGCCCTCAATATGTTACTTAAGTAATATAATAGGGTATGAGTAATCATTGAACAATTAACATATCCTGAGGGGGGAAATTTTTAAAGTTTGTGGAGGAAAGTGTGGCAAATAGAAGGGAAATAGCATTGTAACCTCCCACTATACCAGTGGTCCTCAACCCTAGCTGCACATTAGAATTGTCTGGAGAGCTTTTAAAATGCCCTCAATGCAATGTTGTATCCTAGATTGGATCCTGAAGCAGAAAAAAAGACATTAGTAGAAAAAATAATAAAATTCAAATATCTGTAGTTTCCTTAATGGTAATGTAACATTCTTAATTTCTTAAGTTTTGATAAATGAATCATGGTTATGTAAGATGTTAATATTTTAGGATAAACTGTGTGAGAGGTATACAGAATGTTTGTACAATCTTTACGAGTTTTCTATAATTCTAAAATTATTCCTCAAAAATTATTTAGAGCAAAAGTAATTAAAAAAATAAATATTCCTATGTCTGGATGTCACCCTAGGTGAATAGAATCCCTGAGGTGGTGTCTGGTCATCTGTAACTTTGAAATCTTCCCCAGTGGTTTTAATATACCGTCAGGGTTGAGAACTGCTATTCTACACCATGAATGCTTGAGAGACTGGGATCCTGTCTTGTTCTTCGCTGTAGCCTAGCACCCAACACAATACCTACGTGGAGAGCTTACACAGTTATGCCCTTGCTGAACCAAACCTTTTTTTGTAGAAATCTCCTTTACTTTGAGTCCTCTGAAACAACAGAAGGAAAACTGAAAACAACGCTCCCCTCTCCACCAAAAAAAAAACAAAACAAAAAAACAAAAGACAAAAACAAAAACCAGGAGATTTTCAGACACCTTCCCACCCTACTCCTGCCCCTGTTTTCTTCACATTTTCAGTTAATCCTGACCATTATCACCAGGATAAATTTTCCTAAAATACTAAAACTGTCACTCTGTTGTTCAAAAGTCTTACTTAGTTCTCCATTACCTAACAAGTGATATACTTCTTAGTTAATGTGAAATTCTGTACACTAGTAATACAAGGTTTTTAGCCCACTAGCCTATTCCACATAGATCCTGTATTAACTGAACGTCTTAAACATCTTGAATTCACTCCTCTCTATGTCATGCACAATAATACTATTATCCTCTCTTTCAAGGCTCCACTCATGTAATTTTTCAGGTCACTCCAGCAAAAATGTGAACATTCCTTTTATTTTATCTACTATTCAAATAGCACTAGAATTTACTATTTTCTTTTGTAATTATTTGTTTTCTGTTTTATTCCCCCATCAGACTAGATCAAACCCTTGGTGGGCATGGACAATATTTTATAGGTCTTCTAACCCTCAAAATGCTTACCATGATGTGGTGGTCCACACAGTTAAGCATGTAACAATGTTTTAATGTACATTCTGCACAAATACAATATTTAAAAAGTAAAAATAGAAAATCAAAACTCAAATACTAAGTAAACTTCATTTAGCACTCCAAAAACTCTTTGAAGGAGTCCTAGAACAATAAGGACTGTTAAAATTAACTTAAAAGGCTAATTAAAGCCTTAATAAAATGTTGATGCTATTATTACATTAATAATTGAACAAAGTTTACAAGAAAACTATATACTCCCCCAAATTTTAAGTGTTCAGACTTATTAACTTTTCTCTTAATAATTAATCAAAGAAATGTTTATTCTTAGTGGGAAAAATTATTCAGTCTTCTCTTTCCCATTTTTGTCTCTTCCCACCACAATATTCACCCCAATATACATATACATAACATACACACATGCACACACACACTAGCAGGATATTTTCTACGTAGTAGAGCCTGAAAAAACACATTAGTTCTCTCTTTTAGATATGGTCTATACATGGAAAAAAATGCTAGTAAAATATTAATGAATATTGTAGAGATTCCTACACTATTTTGAGAAAATCACACATATAATATATTATGATGTGTATTTTGTTGAACAACTCTGATGGTTGAGCATTGTTAAAACAAAACATAACTATAGACGTCATTTTCTGGGTGAATCTCTTGAGGAATGCTTGGAGTTGCTGGTATCTCCGGTTCTTGTGTGTTGGGTTTTTCTTTCGTTTCTGTAAAATCAAATAAAATATGAAAATAGGTTCAATAAATGGTATTGGGACAATTGACTATCCATTTGGAGGGAAAAACTCACACCTTGCACAAAAACAAATTTCAGGTGAATTAAAGATTTAAATATTAAAACACCATTAATGTAGAAATCATAAAATCTTCTTATAATCTTAGGATTATAAAGGCTTTTCTAAGCAGAACACAGGTCAGAAACCATAAAGGCAAAGATTGATATGTTTGAATAACTAAAATCTAAAAATTAAAATTTTGTCATGTAGATGACAAAAAACACTATAAACAAAGTTAAACCACAAACAACTGGGAAAATATTTACAACTTTTATGTCAGTTAAAGTTTAATAGCTATTAGTTAAAGAGATTTTTAAGCAATCGAAAAAGATATCTCAAATTTAAAATGGAACAAGGACTCAAACAGGAAATTCTCAAAAGAAAAACTTCAAATTCATAATAATCATGAAAAGATGCCAAGTAGTGCTAGTCATCAAAAGAGTGGACATTAAAACATTAGTTTTTTTTAATCTAGCAGATAGGCAAAGATTTTTAAACCATTACTCGGAAACCTACTAACCCCATGTTTTTGTTGCACTCATCTTTTAGGAGAAAGAGCAAATAAACTACCAAAGGAATTTTTTTAAGAAAAGAATTCCCTGGGGATAACTATGGTCTGATAGTCTCGGCTTATTAAAGTTCTGTCTACAGCATTGTGCAAAGAGAATCGAGGTGCTCAGTTATGTCCCTAGGGCAAGTCAAATTGAAGAAAGGTCACATTATTTTCAAAGTGCTATGCTTAGGAGAAAGCTTTTCAGGAACAAATATTGAAATAGAAAGGGTTTTGGTAAACCTGATAATCCTACAAGAATGTGTTCCCTAGTAACAGGGATCATATTTTACACCTTTGTATCTCCCTTGGTACTTTATTCCAAGAATTTACTTGCCTTTAGTTTGCCAGGAAAATTTACTTTTTGAGAAAAACTTTATTCATCAAGTCTTGTTCTAAATCTAAACTTAATTATCCTTTAAAATATTTTGCATATTATTCATCCTATATTGGATTCATTTCATTAGCTAAATCTTCCCAGAGTAAATCATATGCACAGGTACCTACTATACACACTTATATTTTCAATTATTTTCATTTAATTCTTTGGAAATGTGCCAGACATTGGTTGAATGAAAAAGTAGCCAATGACATTAATGATATCTCTTGAGATAACTGGGGATAATCTAGGATAGTCAAAGGAGGCTATAAATCACCACCCTGAAATAGACCTATTTGATGTTCTATAATGGGAACACGATTACATGGCAGTGTCACTGACTTGTCCCCTACAAACAACCCTTACCTCGAGGGAAAGTATGAATATCCTTAGCATCTTCCTGCTGTGCTTTAGGATCCTGGCCTTGGGGCCCGCCTGTTTCTTGGTAGGGTTCTAAAAAGCATTCTTTAGGGATATTCTTATTTTTATATGCCTTAGTAGAGAGGTCTTCAGGCCCAGATGTTTCTTGGTATATTTCAGGTACACAGATTTCAAGACCAGGTGTTTCTTGGTATCTTTCAGGTGAATATTCTTCAGACCCAGGTGTTTCTTGGTATATCTCAGGTGGATATTCTTCAGGAGCAGATGTTTCTTGGATTGTTTTATGAGAGAGAGTTTTAGGCCCAGCAATTTCTTTATGTACTTTATGAGAAAAGTGTTCAGGTTCAACTATTTCTTGGTATATTTTTGTAGAAAGGTCGTTAGGCACAGCTATTTGTTGTGTTTTAGGATGGAAATTTTTGGTCTCAGCTATTCCTTGACCTGGTTCAGAATCATATTCCTTGGGCTCAGCTCTTTTTTGGTATATTTCAAGAGCATAGCCTTTAGGCACATCTGGTTTGGGGTACGGTTCAAGAGAACATCCTTCCAGGTTGGCTATGTCTTCAGATGTTTTAGAAGGAAGGGCTTTGTCTACAGTTGTTTCTTGGCACATTTTAGGAGAGAGGTCTTCAGGTTCAGCAATATCACAGCACATTTTGAAAGAATGGTCTTGAAGTACAACTATTTCTTGGCACATTTTAGGAGAGTGGTCTTCGGGTTTAGCCATACCTGGGCCTATTTCAGAGGGGTGGTTTTGTTCGGTTGTTTCTTGGTACTTAGAAGAATTTTCCTGATGTACAATGCTTTCTGGAGCTATTGCAGGAAAATGTTTCTCAGGTACAACTCTTTTGGGGGAGGCTACTGGAGGGAGAACTTCGGTTCCATTACTAGGTAATTCAGTTTCTTTCTCTGTAGGTGCCAGTGCTTTTTCCATCATTTCTTTTTCTAATTGTGACTGAGGCTCCATCTTCAGTTCTGTATTTTGTTGTCTCTTTCGGCCTCTTTGATATCCTTTTCCTGTTCTCTGCCACTTTTGTTTTTTCTCCCTGTGGAGAGATCAGAATTAGTGTCAGCAGTGGGGCTACAGAATTCATATAAATGTTTAGTAATAACAGTCCTGGTCTCCTACTGCCTTGTTGCAAGACCTTGAACAAGTCACTTAATCTCTCTGGACCTCAATCTCCTTGTTTGTAAAATGAAGGGGGCAGTGCTAGATGTTCTCAATTGTCAGGAGAGAAAATGTCCCTTTGTTTTTGATGCTTTCCCCACAGAAAGTATAGTGTGTGTATTTGAGAGCATATACTTAGAGTTTGGTTATGAAAAACATATAATTGGTATTATAAGCGAACAGATTAACATTCTGGTTTCTATATTAGTCTCTTTGGGTTTAATCTGTGGGAATTAGTCCCACTATGCCCTGGGTAAATTAATATAGTTGTGTTTCTAGATTTGCAATCCAAGCACGGCTCCTTGTTCTGTGCAGCCTGAAGGTGGATGATGTATATGGCTTCCTTATCTAATACTATGTCTTGTGTGAAGAATACTAAGTAGCTACAATACACATCAAATGAAATATACTGCAAGCTGAGTCAAAAGCTGCAAAAAAACATTTTCTGAGGTTAAGAAGCCTGGTGGAAAGGCATGAGTGGCCATATTATTCCTATTCTGAACTAACAGCTAGGTTAAAGATATAAAAAATGAAAGGATATACATGGAAATTATGGCCAATGACAAATTGTTAGGTACTGCAAATATAACCAAATACAGATGGCTAATACAGATGGGCTCAGGGGAGAGAAAAAGTACTATAAATAAACATTTCATCATTTTTCTAAAGTTGTTAAAATTCTATCCCAAGCTACCTGCTCCATGAAGCCTTCTCTTACAGACAACAGGATTGAACTACTCTCCCTGCTTAGTGCTTTTTTTATGAGGATCATGCTTAAGATAAGGAACGTAGGTTGCCTTAATCTGTAGTTATTTCTGGAGAAATCTTATTTCTTTTAGTAAACTAGATATTCTTTAATGATAAAACCAATGTCTTATATCTTTGCAGTGCTCATAGTTCCTTGCACACTTAAAAAAAAGTATGCCCTATTTGACTTTTGTGTAAGCTTGAAATTTCCATAATTAAAAAAATGTTAAAAATTCCCTCATCAAAGCCAATTTGAAGTCACTATAAAAAGTATATATGTAATAGGTCAGTATTACATTTACAAGTATAGGTAATACTTGAAGTATAATGCCAAGTAAACAAAGTAACAAGATAAATTATAAAGTTCTTAATGTCAGATTAAGAAAAGATGGTATATCTGAATTCTTCAGGAAGCAATTATTTTTCCTAGCTATTAAGTCCTAAATAATTTGTTATGTAGATCTCTATATGAGAGAATCTGACTAATATAATGTTCCATGTTCTTCCTGGTAGTTTTTCAAAAGATACAAATATATCTATGTGGCCTAAAATTTAATCTGTACTCTATAATTTATCAACTATGTGATCATGGGTAAGTCACTTAACCTCTCTATGCCTTGGCTTCTTCATAGGTTAAATGGAGTATATAGTATCTACCCAACCTCATGTGGTTGTTGTAATTATTTCATATGATAACTTGCATAAATTAATTATCTGAATATAGGGTAGTAAGTACTCTTATATTCATATAGGAAACACTTAGAATGCTTCCTAGGTGCCAGGCACTGTTTTAAGTAATTTCCTTATTCTGTTATCTCATATAATCCTCATATCAATTTATGAGGCAGATATTATTATTATCTCCATTTTGCAGATGACAAAACTGAGGCCCAGAGATCTTGAGTAACCCATCCAAGGTCAAGTGGCTAAGAAGTGGGGGAGCTGGTTTCTAATCTAGTCATTCTGGTTTTAACAGCCCAGCCCTTAGCCATTATTCTCTGCTGCTTTCTTCTGGAACTACTGTTTCACTGTGTGGTATGTTGTTGTGAGAACAGCCATCAGTAGCATAGAAATGTATCACCAGAGCAAGGCCAGCCAGCTGCAAGAGGTTCACCAAGGTGTCATCTACTTTGGTGACTTCCTCAGCCTTGGCCCCTGAGCCCAGGAAACACAGACACTCAATTCTATCAGCCCACTAAGACTGGTTCCATTTATCAGGGGCAGAGCTCATCAATCAGCTCAAAGAGATTGATATGTAAACCTAACGACTGATTTCTAAATGAACAGTGAGCAATGCCAAGTCCACAGCAGAGAATGCTTGAACTGACAAGCGAATGTACTCTTTCTCTGTAGCAAGCACTTGGAAAGCCAAACAATTATCAGAAAGTTCCCTTTCAAATGTGGAATTAGGGAAGCTAATTGGATACTTTTCAACAGTCACCGGCCAGAGAACCCAAGTACAAAAGTTTTTGCTAAAACAAAATATACACATTCCTGAAATACCTCACTTTATGCAAAATCATGCACTAAAAGTAACGGTATTTATAAGGAAAAAAATAAAGCTAGGGCATCTGATTAAAAAACTATGCAACTTTTAATACTAACAAATACTAACAAAAACTTGAATAGTCCAGACAGGCAGTTTACCATGTCTGGAGGCTGCCTCAGGATAGTAAAAACTGCACAAAAGTAAGTGTAAATTCAGGTATTTAGCTGCTGAGATCATGCTAACGAGTGTGGCACTCTGAGCCAGCAGGGCTACTATTAAGTTGGGCACAAGAAGTGCAACCTGCTATGTGTGGAAAGCTGTGCGAGGCTGGTGGTGCCCTTCTCTCGCGGAACAGCCGTGGATGCAGGCTGAAAAGGATCCTGCCTGTATAAGCAACCACGCTCAAGTTGTTTTCCTTTCCTGCTAAAGGTTTTAATTCTATTTCCACTATCCTGTCTCCTCTGACTAGGAAAAATCATGAATCAACACAACTTCCATATTATACTGACGTCATTCTTCTATTTACCAATCATATGTGAACTAATTGGTGGTGTAGCAGAACAGACAATACTCAGTCCGTATCAGGGATACACATTTTCTTAAGAAGAGTGCTTAGATCAGTGGTTCTCAACAGGGGGCAGTATTAGCCCCTCTCTATTTACTCCAGGAGACATCTTACAATGTCTGGAGACATTTTTGGTTTCACAGCTGGGGGAGGGGGAAGTGCTATTGGTTCCTAGAAGGCAGAGATGCTGCTAAACATCCTTTATACACATGACAACTTCCCACACAAAGAAGTATCCTGCCCACAGTGTCAGTAGTGCCAAGGTGGAGAAACTCTGACTTGGAAGGACGCTGTGCTCCTTGGCTACTTGGGTTCCCCTTTTCTGTATACAAGCAAGCAATACAATCATATTCTAAATGGATGCAGTTCGATGCTGCCTAATTTACAATCATTTTCTTGTACTCCCTCCCTGAGATGACAGACGGGTGACTTTGATTGGAACTCCCAAACTCTCCCATCACTCATGTTTTGATTTATTCCATGGAGAGATAATCATACTCATTTGATAAAGATTACTAATAGAAAGCTTGGGACACAGCTCAAAGGTTTTCTCAATAGTGTCTCCCACTCCCAACAACAAGATGCTTCTGTGCTTATATTACCAGAGTAGTTGAACACAGGGCCTCTCTACAGTATAATTCGATTGTCTGGTGCTTTAATGAAAAGAGATCAGGGATAAAATTCTGTTCTCACCACTTTACTAGGTGTGCGACTTTAGTCAAGATATTTAAACCACTGGACACTTGGTTTTATTTTATTTTTTTTGTAATAGGGATAACAGCTCCTGATTTACAGGATTGCTGGAGAGATAAAATATAGTGTGTGAAATGCTCATCAGTACTTGGCACATAGCATATGCTGGATAAATATCAGTTTCTTTTTCCCTTGCAAGGAAACCATACCCAAATTGCCATTGTGAAGTCTGCTTTTCTTGTGCTTCAGCTTTTCTTTTTCTGAGTTGCTCTCTGTTTCTCAAATTCCAAGTTCCAATGACTTCTGTAAGATCAAAATGAAAGTTATGGGAAGCAGTGATGAATTGTCTTGCAGCTAAGTGGTAGAAACTCTGCTGGGGGTCTACGTCCTTCTCCTAGCTTTTTGAGGACAAGGACTCTGTCTTATTTATCCTTGTACCTCCAAAGGATGCCTAAGAGCAAACAGGAAACGTTTTTAAATGAAAAGGTCAGGATTTGTAAGCATGTTACCAACCTATTTTCAAAATAATTTTATATATTGTACAAACATAAAATAAAAGAAAAAAATCAGCCATGTTCTGTCATCTTTAACATTATACTTGTTTTCATTTTAATTCCTCATACCCGTCTAGGTTCTATATTACACAAAGTTGCAATAATATACCACGATCTTATCATTTATTAACAACATTATTTCAGAAACATTTTCCATGATCTAGTCTTCATAATTATAACTTTAATAACTACATGGTACTCAATCAAGTTGGTGTTTTCTCATTTACTCAGTCATTCTACTTGTATTGAACATTCAGGTCGTTGCCAGATTTTTTTTTTTTTTTTGCTATTGTAAATCCAACTGTAATAAGCATATTCATGCATACAGTTATTTTTTCCTTTGGCTTTTTCTTGAGGATGGCGTTTCTCCAAGTTCTTTGAAATAATAGAGGTATCACCAAAAAAGTTTCTGTTGTTATCCAAGTTTGAACAAGTTAATGAGTCATTGATGTAGAACTTAGAACCTGTGGCATGATAACCGATTTGCACTAGGACCCCGAAAAGATAGAGCATGCCCCTTGGACCACAGCACCTTTTGTCCTTAGGACAGAGGTTCTTAATGGTGAACTTTGATGGGACAAAATTATACCTTTATTTTTACCAATCTCTAATTAAAATTACCATTTCCTTCAATTATGAATTCAGGTAACAAACCACAGTAGTTTTAGCAGTATGTGACTTTGTCACCAAAAGAAATTAGATTTTTTCCTATCACATTAAAGTAGTTCCAGGTACCTTAAAATATTATTTATTTTTTATGCTAGTTTATTTGCTTTTTTCATACCATATATAATTTTTTAAACATTTTATTTTTATTTTTCATTCATTTATTTTTCTCCCCTCCCCCAATATTATTTATTTTAAATGCTATATTTGATTTGATATAATCATTATTAGCTCCACTATTGGATCTTGTTATTTAATGCATCTGTATAAAGCACATATAGTAAATACCACAGTTTTTCATTTTGACAACTGTATCTTATTATAATTGTTTCCTTTGTAATCCTTTGCATTTAATTTTGTGTATTTAAAAAATTTATTCTAAGAAGGGGTCTTGGGGTTCATCAGAATGTCAAAGGGGTCCATGGCACAAAAAAGTTTAAAAACACTGTCTGTCTCGAGGCCTAGGATTTTGCAAAACATTTTGAGAAATGCTGCTTTAGGATAGATCCAGTGAATAAGACTAGTGAACCAAAAGAATAAGCACTATAGGTCTTACTACCTATTGCCATGTCTCCCCAAAAATTATTCCAAATTTACATTACCATAGAAGTATATGGGTATGCTTGCTTTACCACAAACATCCAATACTGGGTATTTTCACTATCTTTCATTTCAATATATTTCTTATTAGGAAATAATTTATTATTTCCTGTGTTTCTCTGGCTTATTAGAATCTTAGCACTAGAAGGCACCTCAGGAAGTTATACAGCCCGATTCTTCCCATCTAAATTTATATGAAAGTACTCAATTATGCCTTCCTTTTTCCAGAGCTATAAAAAAGAGGAAAATAATCATAGCCCCAGTTCTTCCCGAGAGACCTCTTATGGTCTCTTTCATTACCTGGAACATGTTTCTTTTCTTGATGAGGATCAGGTGTCTGATGGAGCTTCAAATAAGATTGGTCCTTTCCCAAATCCATCTTGCTGCAATACCTTTCTGCTATTTGGTCTGACTTCTTTACCCTGCCTTTTAAAAAAAAGATCAAAAGCAATTAACAGTTAAACACACACGCGCGCGCGCACACGCACGCACAAACACACACACACACACACACAAGTTCACTTGTCACTTGACTTCCCGCCTAAAAATTTTATCTAGTTAGACCACAGCTGCTGGTTACTTCTACTTTCTTTATCATACTGCACAGGTGTGAGTAGGGGGCATGGCTGCTGCTATGTTCTCACCCTCTAGCACAGTGCCTAGTTATAGAGGAGCCCCATGACCACAGCCTCGCATGCACAGCCTCTGGTACAGCAGCCATTTGGTTCTGTCTGCCAAGTGCCTGAGTCTGAACTTCTGTTTTACATACGAGGTGGCACAATATAGAAAGAACGCTAGGCCTAGGATCTAACCAGCATCATGACCTAGAACAAGTCACCTGCCCTTTCTGTGACTCTCCTCATTTGCAAAGTGGGTAAAAATAATTCCTGACTTGCCCACCTCACACAGTTCTTGTGAACGTGAAAATAATGTGAAAATTATGAAATGTGCATACAGATGTAAAATTAATCTCATATTGTTTTTCTGCATGTGGCATTTTTTTCACCTTAATCTGTTGCAAAATAATGTAAAGTCTTGCTGTGTATGCTGTTATAGACCTAGATGATAGACATAAAGAACCAAATTAGGAATTCAGAGCAAATTTGAACCCTTTTCTGCTCATCCGATCATTCACAAGTGACTCAAGATAACTAATGAAATACACTGTTATTCATTCAGGGAAGGTCAAAAAGCATTTCCTAATGAAATATCACCACATTATGTTGATATTCAAATAAAGTTGAAACCAAAGGAATCACCCCATCTCCCATCAGTCACTCCATTTGTGAAGGCAAAAGGCACAGAGAACCGTGGTTGTTCAATAAAGGAAGGAACACTGAACACCTCCTGGTATCAGCAGCCAGTCTGGGAGATGCAGGGTTCATAAGGTGTTCTGGAGTCACAGACTGAATTGAAGAGAGTTTGAATTACAGTGTTGCCACATTCCCTAATGCAGTGACCTTATGCAAGTTAGATAGTCATGGAGCCAGTTTACCTATCTACAAAAGGTAGATACTGCAGATAATATCAGTATCTGCCTCATGGGGTTATTGAGTTGACTATATCACATAATCTGTATAAGGCATTTTATGTGCCTGACATCTTGAATTTGCTTAATTGTTAGCTGCTTTTATTAATAATTATAAATAAAAATATAGTAGCCAGACTTTGGAAAAACAGGTCATAGTTTAAGTGCACTAAAGAAACAGAAGATCTGAAAGTCCTTTATAATGTGAATAGGTGCTCCTCCTTCTACAGACTCTTAAGGTGTTAGTACTGGAAGGGCCGCTGGAACCATCTAATCCCTTCCCCTATTTTATATACAGAGAAACTGTGAACCAAGGAAGGATTTACCTGTCCCAAATTTTCTTACTTGTTACTGGCAGCACCTCTTACTGTTTATAAGATGGGCTATCTTTTTATGCTTGATCTTGCTTGGGTATGAAAATGTATGTGTGATGCAAACATACGAAAGAAGCAAGTTTTTCAAACACACTGAAAAGTCTTGAGAATTACGTAACAAACACAGTAGTATCTACCACCAAAACTTAGCGTGGTTTTTAATAAGCAGATCCTAATGCTTTAGCTTTAAGTTTCTCAGTTCCCATGTTTTCTCATAAGTCTCTACCTAAAAATTCAGGTAAGTTCAAAGGAATCTTGTAGGGAATGGAGAGCATGCTTTGTAATTTAACTCTTGATAGTTTTTGGATTTTCAGATGAAGGGTTTTAAAAAATCAAATACGAATTAAAAGTAACTGAAAATTATAAAATAGTAGCATTTTATAATTTAAATTTTCATTAAAAGATTGGTTTCTATTTGAGATGTTTTAATTCTTACTAGTTAGGTTGTTTCCTCATGATAGATCAATAAAATAACCTTATAGAATTCCTCTGGGGCACCTTACAGAAGATGCAGAAGTGCTTCTTAAATAGTATTATCCTTACTCAGAGCTTATGACACCTACCCAGTTTAACGATTCAGCAAACCTTACCGAATGCCCACTCTGTACCACACACTGAGCAAGGCTGTCAAGGCACAAAGATGGACACATGCAGTCCCTGTGTTCTAAGTACTGTAGCCTCATAGAGAAACATATACATCTTTATTGTAAGGAAATATTTAGATTTTTTATGCCCTGTCACAACTTTCCTTAGTTGATGCCACCCCTGCCTCATGTTCCTTGTATCTAGGAGCAGAATGTGAAGGGACCGTAAGAGAGTGGGGTCTCAGATAACAGTTAATTAGGGGGCAATTTGGGTGGAGGGTGCCAGTGGAGGGACTTTGGAGCACACTAGATTGGAAGTCAGGCAAGGTGTCTCTGGTGTGATAAGGAGGCCAGAGCAGGAACTTGTCTGAGACAGAAATAACCACACCGTAAGTTCACAAGCCATAGTTCATTGTCCCTTCTCTCTCTAGAAAACTCTAGAGTCATTGCCAGAATGTGAGATGTTAGGCATGAAAGGCTGGATTTTTTTAACAAATGCTGCCTTGTTCTAGAGTTATTTGTACATGTACATTAAACCTCCCTCTAGGCCACAAACTCTTAGGCTTACCCCTCTATCTCCACACTATAGTCTGTGAGAGGCTTGGCCCACAGTAGTCCCCATGAATGCCTTCATTCCTGAATGCAGGGCTAGCTTCATGGGTGTGCAGCCTATGAAAGTACTTTATACACCCAGAGGGGCTGATATGACTGTTGTTTAATAATAGTAATACCATCATCTGTTCCAGAACTTTCTGTCATTCACTGACACTGTCCTATGTGCCAGAGATACAGCAGTTAAAAGATAAAGTCCCTGCCCTTACAGAGGCTACAGTCTAATGGGGAGAGTTAAACAATAAGCAAATAAATAAAATATAATATGTATCAGATGGTGATGAGTGCTTTAGAGAAAAGTGAGCAGGGAATGATAGGATGGGGAATGAGGGGGGAAAGTTGATGGTGGTTGCTATTAAAATAGGGTGGTCAGGGAAGGCTTGACTGATAGGGACAATTGAGTAGAACTGAAGGAAGTGAGGGGCCTGCTAGTCTGATATCTGGGAGAGCATTCCAGGTGGAAGGACACCAACAAATGGCCTGAGGAGAGGGAGTAATAGAAGGTGGGTTCACAGAGGTGGCTTGGTACCTCTTGTGGGGATTTCTACTCTGATTGAGATGCATAGTCATGGGATGGTTTTGAACAGAGGAGTGATGCAAACTGACATAATTTTAAAGGATTATCTTGGCAACTGTGTGGAGAATAGACTATTGGGCATATAGAGAGGTGGTGGAAGCAGGGAGATGAGTTAGGTTTTGCAGTAATCCCGGTGAGAAATGATTAAGGCCTGGACTGTGATGATGGTGGTGAAGAAGTGGTCAGATTCTGGAGCAGCTTATAAATTAGATATGGAGTGAGAGATAAAGAGTCAAAGACGTTGATGAGGGTCTCAGTCTGAGCAACTGGAAGGATGGAGTTACCATGAACAGATAAAAACTGGAAGGAGCAGGCTTGCAAGAGATTATCAGGGGTTTTGTTTTGGACATGCTAATCAATTAGAGAGAAAACAGCAAAGGAGCAGAGGTAAACCAAAGTTTAGTGTCCTAGAAGCCAAGTGGAAAAAAGGCTTCAAGAAGGAGGGAGTGATCAACTATGGCAAATGTGCGAATAAGTAAAGGAAAGATTGAGAATTGTCCCAACAACTTAATTCAATTCATTATAGACTGTAGAGCTCCAAGAGGTTAAATGACTTGGGCATAGACAGGACCAGCTACATAATTTGCAGGGCCCAGTTCAAAACGAAAATGCATAGCCCCTCCTTCAAAAATTATTAAGAATTTCAAGATGGCTACACAAGGAAATTAAACCCACCACAGGGCCCTACTTTCTTGAGTCTTATAGAATAGCTATTATTATTCTCATTTTTTAGACAAAGGCACTGGTGCTCAGTATACAGAGTGATTTAACAAAGGTCATAGAGCTAGGCTGATAGCTTGAGCCTGGAAACTGAGCCGTCAGCCTCCAAGTCCGGCCTTCTTCCTGCTAGCCCAAACTAGATATTGAGGGAGAGAACTGCTTTCCTGCCTCCTGACCCATCTGGATTAAGTATTAAGGCCTTGGTCATGCACTTCAGAGGCCTGAGTGAACTGGGCAGATGTGAGAGGGAAGAAAGCACATTGCTAAGAACTTCTGTCCTAGGGCTCTTTATGATGGAGGTGGAAAAGTGGCACTGGATACTGTTTAGTCACAAACATGACTTTGGTAAAGGTGTCCAAAGCTAATGTAGTTTAAGGCTATGTTGATAAAATTATAGCACCCCAAAACCAGGGAGATCAGAGTCCTGCTACACTTTGGTTTGCCATTCCACACCTGGAGTGTTAGTATACTGTAAAGACCAGGTGAATGGTATTTGAAAACATGTACTAAAAAGAGCAAGGAGTCTGGGACTCTATCATTTCCTTGTTGTGTAATTTGGGGGAAACTTCTCAATTCTTTTTGATTCTCAGTGTTTTCTCTTGTAAAATGGAGAAAAAGTAATACAAGGATTATGTGAGAATAAAAGAGTTCACGAGAGCTTTTTATAAAATGAGAAGCACTGTGCAGAGAGAAGTGCCATAAACTTGGGTGGTGTTAATAGTATTATTAGAGTGTTCTAATGATGTACCTGGGCATTTTCTTTGAGTGCATGTGGGTGGAAAGGTCAAAATAAGGGAAGCTATTGCACACTTCTTTTTTTTAGTGTTCCTTCCATGCTGAAATACTTTTTCAAAGCATTTAAATTCTTTTCAAAAAGTGGATCAAGCTTTGTCTTCCTAAGCAGGGAAGGAGGGTTTCTTCTTTCTCTCTCACACAGACTGTTGATGCGTGATAAATGGGCCTGTCTCTGCTAAAACAGATGCTGCTGTACACATACAGATAACATGTTCTCGGACTTTAATTTAGAATGGCTGTAACCTGACTTTCAATCTAGTTTGTTCCAAATCCCTCCTCTGGCCTCTTCCATTAATATTGCTTTCTATTTCTTAATGTAAAGACAAATAGCATCTCTAGATAAATGTTGGTGGGCAGTCATTTATCTGCAGAAGAACAATCTGTTCCCACCTTGAGTTACCATCATGTCTCTATCCTTTCATTCCTGAATTTCCTGAACTAAAATGTACTCTCAGTCTACCTTTTTTCCCCACATCCCTTTTTCATTCTTTCACATCTGCACTCTACTTTTTTTTCTTCCACATATTGTTCTCTCGTAAGTCATCAATGATTTCCTAATAGCCAAGTCCAGTGGTCCCTTCTTAGTTCTCTCTTTGACTTATCCCTAGCTCATGATTCCTCTGACTACTTGTACCCTCCTTGAAACTTGCTCTGCTCTTGGCTTCTATGGTAATGATCTTTACCCCTCTTCTTCCTTCTCACCCTCCTTCACAGGCGGCTTTTTCACTCCTCTAGATATGGGAGGTATTTCCCAAGGATGATGCCTTGATTCTTTTTTCTCTTTACTCCCACCCTTCTTAGACAGTTAATCCGACTATATATTTTCAGCTATCAACTCTATACAGATATCTTCTAAATAAATATCTGAGTTCTAAGATCACATTTTTAGGTATCTCTTGGATATCATTCATTACCTGAATATCCCACAACAATAAGTAAATATATCTTCAGCCCTAAATACAGTCTCCTCTGTGCTTTATTTCTGCTAGGAGTTCCCTGCTCCTGGTCATCCAGTTCCAAACCTCCAGAGTTGTCTTTGACTCTGCCTCCTCACTCTGCTTCTCATATCCAGTTGGACACAATTTTATGAGTTCATTCTTCCCAGTGTTCTACATGCACACTCCCTGTTTTCCAGTCCCATACCCACAGCCAAGAGGGGAACCTCAACTTCTCATGGGAAATATTGGAAAAACTTCCTAAGTGGTTTATTTGCTTTCATCTCCCTTCACCCTCCCCAGACTATCCTGTACAGCCAGAACAGTTCCCTTATAACTGCTCCAAACTGGCCACTAACCTGTTTAGAATCCTGTAAAGTCTCAGTATTACTTGCAGAATAAAGACTAAGTTTCTCAGCCTGGAATTTAAAGCCGACTTCCCAATATTCTCTAATGTTACTTTCCTGAAAATACCGAGTGTTCTATTTAAACAATGCTACTTGCCCTCCTTATTTGGCCTTGACTCTCACATGCACAGTACCTTTATTCACACCTCCTGGCTGTTCAGTGTCCTTCCCTTGTGCCTGCCCATCCAGGCACTAAGTGCCACCATCACAAAGCCTTTGATGATGATAATTGTGATGATGATGATGATGATGTGTTAGCCACTGTACAAACACATAATAGGTACCTGACATTTTACATACATTATCTCATTTAGCCCTTCCAACTAATATTATCCCCATTTTACTGATAGGGAAATTATTGTTTAAAGAAGTTAGGTTATATCCCAAATTCACATAAGCTCGTAAGTGCCAGAGTTAAGGCTTAAAACCAAGGCTGTCTGACTTTAAAGTCCATAGATTTAACCATCCTATCCACTATTTTTTCCTACCTGGAAGTGATCTCTCCTTTCTAAGCCATAAGCACACTGGATTTGAGCTTCTTGTATAGTAAATAAACATCGTATTTTTTTATTTTGTCGTTCACGTGTACACATCTTTTCTACAATGTTCATTCAGCAAACATTTATTGAAGATTTATTTCTTGCCAGCCCCTTTGCTAAGAATTGGAGATGTAGAGAAGAATTAAACAGGAGTACTTTCCTTTAAGGAACTTAGTCTAATTGAGGGTAATAGACACCAAGTAAACCTGCATTTAGAATATACTACAGTGTGACAATTTTAATATCAACATTTCCAAATGTTCTGAGGATAGAGGTGGAGTGCTTAATTCTGCTTCCATAGAAGTGGAAAGATAAGGTATTATTCTGTGCATCCTATGACTATAATTCTCTTTATTCATAACTACCTTAGAATGACTCTGCATTGGTCAACAAGTAGAGTTAGAAAGATGAAGAGCCTCTATATGTATATAATAGTGTTATGTATTTTTTCACTTTATACGTGTTAAATTTTTCCCTTTTATTAATTTCACAGAAATAATAATATTTATTGAGCACCTACTTAACATATTCCAGACAGTTCTAAGCACTTTGTATATAATAATTCATTTAGTCTTTACAACATCCTTTAAGCTAGGTACTATTGATATCCCTATTTAATAGATGAAGAAACTAAAGCACAGGCATTGAAACTGTGTCCTAGTTCACATACTTCATAGGTAATAAAGCGAGGCGGTGTGGATCTAGAAGGCCATAGCTTAACCACCTTACTCTCTCTCCTCTCAGTTCTTATTTCATATTTAATAAAATATGTAGAAATATATTTTCTTTTGCAATCTCCTCTCTCTCCTTTCTTCCCTTTTACCCTCTCCCTCATGCTTTCCTTCTTTCTTCAATTTGTTGACTTTCTACTCTGTGGCCAAAACTATGTAGGGTGTATATAAAAAGGCAAATATAAAAAACAGCATACATAGGCAATTACAAAGGCAAATATAAAAACAAAGGCAAACATAAAAAACAGCATACATAGAAAATTAAGGGAACACAGAGGTGGGATATATAACCAAGATGGAGAGATGAGATCAAAGAAGTCTTTCTGGAATAGATGATCTTGACAATAGTTTTGAAGGGTGAATAAGAATTAACCACTGAGACACGGCAAGGCTAAGACAAACAAATATGGGCTCTGGAGTCAGATATAAGTTTATTCAAATCAGGTTCTGTGTGACCTTGGGCCAGTTATTTATAATTTTCCAGCCTCAATTTCTCTCATATGTAGAATGGGCATTAAACACTTACCTTTCATGACTATCATGAGAATTAAGAAAAATCAATATGGAAAGCATCTGGCATACAGTAGACCTTAACGTTTAATGCACTGGCTGTTATGCTTGTTCCTAATCTCAATAATAATAAGTGAAACAGAACCACTAAATAATAAAGCTTGGCAAGGCATTAGAGTTATTTTATCGATAAGGAAATGGAGATCCAGAGAGAGGCCACTGTCACACAGGTTTAGTGGCAGTTGGAACTGGAATCTAGATCCTCTGAAAAGTCTACCATTTTCCTGCAACTGTCTGATATTTCAAACTCTTCTGTCTACAAATTAATCAACTTCATCCCCTGGCTTAACAAAAGTTTCCCAAACTTTCCAATTATTTATATTCCATATTCCTGTAATGACATCTTCTGTATTATTATTTACTTTATATTTTTCTTCAAATAAATTTATTTTTACTAAAAGTATTTAAAATGGAAAATTTGTAATAGCATTGTCAATGGAAAACCAACATCATCACCTGTTAAATCACAGGTGTGTTGTATAATAAGTTATATTTCTTCTAAGGCATATTAAAATAAATACTGAACTATTAAAATACAAGGTGTTTCATCTACAATTATCTGCACTTCCCCAAGTGGAATTCATACCTAAAACCTTGGGAAATGCAGACATGTGTAATTAATCAGTGAGTTATGTTCATTTCACAGAACTTCTAGATCATGACCAAATCTATCTTAAAACCAAACTTCCCTTGTACTGGGTAGTTTATAATTCAAAAGAGGCAGAGCAAAAACCCAACTCACTCTCCGGCCTGCCACAGACGCACTGTTATTCATATCAGCTACTCTCAATAGCACCTCTAGTTGAAGACTAGCCTCTCCCATTTTTGCCATTTTTTCATCCTTTGGTGTTTTAGCTACTTACTCTGGCATAGAATATGTACTAGCACCTAACATGATGCTTTAGTCTCATTTGTTTGGAAACTTAAACTCCTTGCTTCCAGCAGATTCTATCCCCTGGACTTGGAGTTTAGAGTTAGAGTTACCTAAATCAGTCCCCTCCCCAAAGGACCTCTGCTGACGATTTGCAACCTTCCACATGGTACAGCCAGCAACGCCTGCCAGAGCGCCTGGCACAAGGTATATATTCAGTAGTCATCACCTGAACCAATCAAGGTAGAGGTGCCTCTGGCTAGAACTGCTGCCACTAAGTGGACGTCAGTGGCAATTGCACCATTCTCGCTTGACAACTAGGTCGTGAGCTTTGGCTCTAGCACTTTCCCTCGGAGGCAGCCTGCCTCACTCCCTAATTCTCAGACACTCTGTTCCTCCTCCCTCCAATTCCTCCTCTGAGTGAGTTAGCACTGGGGATGTTTGCATACCAAACACGTAGTAATTGATATTGTCACAATCTGCTCAATAAACAGGCTTTTTTTTTGGGGGGGGGGAGGTATTTTTGTGTTTCGTGGGGAGTTTTGTTTGTTTTTTAGTAACACTTTGTTCGTATTTTTAGCCAGGTTGGGGAGAGACGGGAAGTCATTATTTTAGCAGGCATAAAATGTATTGCCAGGTCTTTCTTGCTCAGCATTCTCCTAAGCGACTGTGAGCATCTTTAACAGATGGAGCTCAGGATATGCTCAGATCTGATTTTATGTGAGTAAAATCAATGTGAGTTCAATGTGAGTATGAAGACTTCCTTTATGCTTCTTTATGTTCTGTATTGTCACCTTTTATTGTTAGTACTCTTATCCCATTTTAAGGAAGCCATCCTGACTCAGCCACAATAGACACCTGCATGGGAGTCACATAGGAAAGTCTGATGTTCCAACGAAAGAAAAGAAGGTGGCAGGCCTGGTCCAGCACTTCATAATGGGCCTCCTCCCCATCAGCAAAAGCACATCTTATTCTAACAATTAAGTGTCAGAATGTCCTTGGTAATCAAGGGAGAAATTAAAACAAACCCAGAGAGACTAGCCATCTTCGAAGACTGCCCGTAACACCCAGAATTACCCATAATTCTTCTATCTGAAGGGCCTTGGACTTCTTCATGAAAATGAAAATAGGATGTTACATGTTATTGATATAGATTTTATCATTAAAATTGGACACTGTACTTCACTTCTCAGGAAACATTAACTAATAGGAGCAACTATCACCCTGAAGAGTATGTGGTGCAGGGCATAGAGCCTGGATTCTTGAATCAGAAGATAGGTAAGGTATTTGTTTCCACAGAGCTGCTATTAGCTTCTGTTTTCACCCAGCTCAGATGGGTGTGCAATACTTTATTCTCATGCAAGGAGGCTGGGGAGAATCTTGTCAGGCAAAATGTAAATAATTTGGTCCATCCACCCAAGGCAGACTTTCCTTTTCAGAAAATTACACACCTACCCTGATCTATGGAAAACTCCATTTCCACATCCCTCTTCCAAATATGGCACCCAATTGGCTTTAGTTATCCCTCTGAGGAGGGATGAATAGAGTGAACCTTCACTTATCCAGTCAATTTAATTCCCCTTTAATGGGAATTAAATTAAGATCTCAATAATACATGATGACAGTTCTGCTTTCTAGTCTTATAGAAAAATTATGGCTCTACCTCTAAATCCTGGTTATCTCTGACAGAGGAAATGGACAATTGATCAAGTAATAGAGTTGCCACATTGTAGGGAGTAGAAGGAGTGGAAAGAATAGATTGAAGACTAGGTGATGGAATAAGTAAGTAATGAGTGGTGACTCGGTAAATCAGACGGATGCTGGGTCGGGCAGAAGAGCTTTTTATTTTGGAAATTACCTGCAAGCTGATAATTGTACTTTATGGAGTTACATGAGCCTGACACATAGTAAACACTAAATTTCATAAAATTTCATAGCTGGAAGAAATATTTAATGTCACCTAGTCAAATTTCCCAAGAGCTGCCTGAAAGTTCTCTACAGACTTAATTTACTAGAAAATGTTTCTGATTTTAAACATTTTGTTAAAGAAAACCCAGCAGATTTTTAAGGTAACCCTCATATGTTATAGGTCTGTTTATTACTTCAAGACCCTGGAAAAGTTGCTTCATTTTTATGGGCCTTTGCTCATAATGTGACCTTGGGCAAGTCACTTAACTTCTCTAGATATTAGTTTCCTTCTTTGTAAATAACAACCCCAGCTCTGTCTTGCCCACCTCATGGGGTGAATAACAGGCTAAAGAAGATAGAAATAGAAGTATCTTGGTAACCGTAAAGCATGGTATACTTTTTAAAACTTAAAAAGTGTTGCTATTGACTTCTCTCACCAGCTATATACGAGTAGCAATGTTTCAGCCCTCCATTCTACTAAGAGGTTTCTCCTTCTTGTCCGTAACTCCCTTCGTAGAGTTACTCACAGATGGGTCTCTACAACAACATTCTGCAAGGGGTCCTGTGTTTTTCACATGCACACACACACGGAATAGGCTTGTGCCTGTTGTAGAGTCTGTTGTGGGAACGACCAGTGTGCAATGGAGCTTACAGTGGAAACAGCTGCAGGCCTCTTGTTTTCCCCACATCCTCAACTATCAGGGCCACTTGTCCATAGGCCTCTCTGTCAGTGTGAGTGAATCCCAAGGAGCACGGCAGCAGCACACCACACAAAGAATCCTCATAGTCTTCGATTTTGGTCACAGTAAAACCTCATAATGGCACAGATTGTTGTTCATTCTAACGGGCATTTAGCAAGTGTTTGTTATGAGTCAGGTCTTGTTCTTGCAACTGGGGGTAAGAGATGAGTCAGATGTGCTGCCTGCCCTTGAGACCTCACAGTCTAGTGGGAGAAACAGACCCATGAGTGTTATACACAGGATGTGTTATAACCAAAGGCTACACAGTGTTTGGGCATAGCTGATGGATCACTTAAATCTGTCTGAGGGCTCAGGATGGGCTTCTCAGAGATGAGATTTAAACAGAACCTTAACAAGGTGTAGAAATTCCCCAGGGGAAATAAAGGGGGGCAGGCATTTCAGACAGGCGGAACTGCAAGCACAGAGATGTGAGAGGGCATCTTGGTTCTGGGTAACAGGGAGGCTGGAGCATGTGCTACGCATCGAGGAGTGGAAAGACCTGAAACCAGAAAGGTAGTTGGGGTCCCAAGGAGTAGCCTTTTATGATGTCATGAGGAGCTACTGAAGGGTTTTAGGGAGGAGAATGTCATGATCAGGTAAGGTTCTTAGAACATTTAGGTGGTGGTGTGTGGGCTGGGTGGGAAAGGAGAGAAGACAAATCAACTGAGGGTACTGAAGGAAGGGACAGATTCTAGAGAGATTTAAAAGGTAGAATTCATAGATTTTATGAGAAATTGTAAGAGCTTCTGGCACAGGAAATTAAAAGAGACAGAGGCAGACTAAAAATTTAGTGAGGTTACACAGGTTAGATAACAAGATACCTTGCATCAGGCAAATCAGACCTTGACTTCTACTTCTTGACTGCCTGGCCAAGATAGCCTATGAATGTTTGTGGACAGGACGTCAAAAGCTTTTACTACAAATTATTTTTTACAGCTACGAAGGTGGATTCAGCAACTATGGCTGATTGGGCCAGTGTCTTCTACCTTCTTCCCTCCCACTCCATATGTTTTAATCCCAAAGCTAATTGCTTTGCCAAGGAGGATGCCTTCCCCAGATAGAAAAAGGTCACGTTTTCACTAAAGATTAACAAAGAGCAGTGCTAGGATCTCCACACTAAGTTCTCCCTAGATCCATGCATTATCATTAAGACCTGCATAGCCCAAAATGCTCTGCTGCCTATAGAATACAATTATAGACCAACCATGGGGCAAATTCCCAGAAGAATTGATATTTGAACTGGGTCTTGAAGGAAAGCAAAGGAAAACTAAGTATGTTAAAATAATACCCTACATGATTTGGCCCTTTTCTAGAAGTACACCTAGAATTCTCTAGAGCAAAACTGTCCTATAGAACTTTCTGCAATGATGGAAATGTTCTTCTGGACTATCCAGTATGGTAGCCGCTAGTCACATACAGCTAGTGAACACTTGAAATATGACTAATGTGTCTGAGGCACTGAATATTTTACTTAATTTTTATTAAATTTAAATAGCCACTGGTAACTAGTGGCTACTGTGCTGGACAGCGGAACTTGGGAGCCCACTTACCATGCCCAGATTCTGTTTCACATGCTCATTCTTTGCTTCATTCTCCTTATGACCCTTGCCTGTCTCTGTTCTCTTCTGCCTAGTCGTTCCAGTTTGATGTACTAATTGGCTATCTTCCAATATTGGTTCTGCTTCCTGGTTATTGATTTCCTCTCTCTCATCACAGCAGAACCCTAGACTGTCTTCCATTTGACTCAGCCTTAATACAGCCCCAATCTGTGTGGGTCTGCAGGTCTAGATAAAGCAGCTTCACAGAACCCTGTCCCACCACACTTGGCCCTTCACAAGATCTTATGTACTCCCTCTTTTCTTTTCCTCAGTTTCTTTTCCAGGCCACTTTAACCAGCCAGTTAGTAACCGGGAATATTCATTGATATCTTCCCTCCCCGACAACTTGAGTTTGAGGATGGAACAGTTGAGATGGAGGTGTGTGTATTGGAAGTGGAGAGGGACGGTTGAATGCATACTTTGATTTGAGGTCTCTGGTAGAAGGTGAAGGGCTCCATCCTGAGGCCTTTTCTTTCTGGTGTTTTTTTAACTTTGATTTATATAAAGATAGTAATATTGATAGATTGACAACATTTGTGGATGGAAAGGATCGAGTCCAGATATAAAAAGGCTCTCGACAGGCCAAAGCATTGAGCCAAATTTAAAGTGATGAAATATAATGATGATAAATCTTGGATCCTGTAATTGAGTCTAAATGGCTAATTGCCTAAGTATCAATATATACTTTAGAAGATGTGATGGTTTTAGCTGATTATGAATCAGTGCCAGGTAACAGAAAGGTAATATTCTCTTGGAAAGCACTAATAGAATCATATCCAACAAGAGTGTTCATATCCACATTGATCAGACAACACCTGGATTGTTGTTTCAGGTTCTGAGCACCTCACTTTTTTTTTAAAGTGGGGGGAACATTGAAAAACTGAGTGACCACAGTGGTAAAGGGACTGGTAACCTGTCATATAAGGATCTGGGACAATTGAGCCTTAGAAGAGCAGACTGTGGGAAGGGCAGTCACGGAGCAGAGAGCAGTCATGTTCCAGTCCAGAGAGCAGAGCAAAAACAAATGAGTGAAAATTTGAGCAGATTTCAGCTCAGTATGAGGAAAATGTTTCCAATTGTCAGAACTGTGATTTTTGGCAGTTTAAGCTATAGAGGCAGAGTTTAGTAGAGACCCTGGAGAAATGATGTTAAACATGCCCCAAAGCCAGTCCGCTCAAATATTGATTGTCTCCACAGTGATGGATAGTTAATTTAAAATATGTAGGCCTATATACTTGCTGACCCCATTTAGCTTACAGGTTCTATATTAAGTGTCAGACTCTTCTCATTCTAGCTCAGCATTCTAATTAAATAACCTTGGCTCCTTGCATGTGGGAAACAGGTTTCAAGCACAGAACCTCTAGCACCAAGCAGAATGGCAACATAATTTTAGCTCCTGAGCAAAATGGGTCTCATAATAGCGCCAGTACAGCATGCACATTAACATTTGAATATGCTGGATAATAAGCGTGCTAATTACTTTGAGAAGAACACTTGAAGAATAAAATAAGCTGAGATCATTAGAGGAGAAAGGGGCTAACAATTTATGGCATGGCTGCTGCTTGATGTTCAAAAGTACATGACAGCTCTCATCACAGGTAAATGGTAATTACTGTGATTATATTATGTAATGTAATGATAGTGGCAGGAAGTGATCAGAATTTTGTTGGAAGTAAGTTTGTGGTACAGTTGTTGTTGTTGTTTCACCACATTCAGATTTATTACTAACAAATTAAATATGACCCCATTTGATTGTTTGGTTCCTTTGAGAAGTTTCAGTGTGAACCCATTGCTGTATTCATCTCAATTTTGCTGAAAATGGCTAACAGTTTTCACGGGAAATAAGATGCTGAGATGCAGGGACCTCGGGTTGGACACAGGGACACGATCATCATCTTGTGCTGGAATAGAAGTTGTAATGGGGAGCTGATGCCCCACCCCTTGGATGACCTAGACCAGCAGTTGTCAAAGTCTGGTCTGCAGACCTTGCAGGGATCCTGATACTCTTTCAGGGGGTCCATAAGATCAAAATTATTTTCATAATAATATTAAGATGTCATTGGCTTTTTAACAGCATTGAAAGACTACATAGCATATGATTCAATTTACATGAAATGTCCAGAATAGGCAAGTCTGTGCAGACAGAGAGCAGATATGTAGTTGATAAAGTCATGTTCCCCCCTCTCTCCCTCCCTCTCAGCCCCCTACTTGCTCCCCCCCATGAATGTGTTTTTACTCCCTCGCGTCTTAGACGCATATGGAGTTTCCTTTCGGGATGACCATGTTCGGGAACCAGGTAGTGATGGTAGTTGCACAACATTGTAAATGTACGAAATGTCACTGAAGTGTATACTTTAAAATGGTTAAAAAGGTAAATTTTATGTTATGTGAATTTTACATAAAAAGTTAAAAAGTAAAGGTTATACTGCGTGAGAGGTTCTTCCCAGCCAGAATTAAAGCTGCTTGGGGGTTTTCCTGGAAGTTCTCTTTGACATATCTTTCAATAGTTACAATTCTTAAAATAATAAAACATTTTCCTTATTCCCCCAACATGCTAGGCCCTTTAAAACAACTTCTTTGGACTTTGCCTAATGCTAGTTTCTCTACTTGAAACATCCTTTCTGCCAACCTGGAAAGCTATTACTTGTTCTTCAAAGCCCATCTAAAATGATACTCCCCTGGTGAAAACTTCCTGGGCCTCCATCCACCCCAACCCTACTCCAGGAAGAATTGTCCCTTCGCCTAATCTGGTTTCTTTGGTCATATTCCTTATATCATATTCCTGGTATAAGATCTTATCATATTGTATCACAGTCACAATATCACTTTTTGTTAATGTGTCTGTCTTTCCTAAAAGATGACTCTTAAAACAGGAATATTTTCTTATTACCTCTGAAGCCCAGTAAACACAGACACACACAATCCAAATGCTGTGCTAAGTGATAACTTTATGTTAAGTACTTTTAAAAAATTTAATTTCATTATTAGTTTCAAGTATACAGTACATTGCTTAGACATTATATAGTTTGTAAAACGATCCCTCCGATTGCTCTTTCTCTCCCCTGGCCCTCCACCTAGCCATTACATTAATGCTAACTGCATTCCCTATGCTGTGCTCCCCATCCCTGTGACCATCTATCGACTACTACTTTGTACTTCTTTAACCCTTCACGCCATTCTCCCAGTGCCCCAACCCCTCTCCCCACTGGCCAGCACCAGATTGTCCTCTATATTTACGAGTCTGTTTTCTCTTAGTTTCTTTTTATTCCTTAGATTCCACATGTATGTGAAATCATATGGTATTTGCCTTTCTCTGTCTGACTTATTTCACTCAGCATAATAACCTCCAGGTCCATCCATGTACTTGCAAAATAGTAGGATTTCATTTTTTTAATGGTTGAGTAATATTCCATTGTATATATGAACCGTAGCTTCTTTATCCAATTGTCTATTGATGGTCATTCAGGTTGCTTCCATATCTTGGCTATTGTAAATTGTGCTGCCATGAACATAGGGTGCATAGATCTTTATGAATTATTGTTTTGGTTTTCTTTGGATAAGTACCCAGAAGTACAATTGCAGGGTCAAAAGGTATATCCATTTTTAATTATTTGAGAAACCTCCAGACTGTTTTCCATAGTGACTGTACCAATTTGCAATTCTACCAACAGTATATGAGAGTTCCCTGTTCTCCACATCCTCTCTAACACTTGTTGTTCTTTGATTTATTGATGATAGCTATTCTGACAGGTATGAGGTGATATCTCATTGTGGTTTTAATTTGCATTTCTCTGAGGATTAATGACCTTGAGCATCTTTTCATATGTCTATTAGCCATCTGTATTTCTCCTTTGGAGAAATATTTGTCCAGGTCTTCTTCTCATTTTTCAATTGGATTGTTTATTTTTTTATTGTTGAGTTGTATGAGTTTTTTAAATATTTTGGATATTAACCTCTTATCAGATGTATCTTGGGAATCAAACTAACCAAGGAGGTAAAAGACCTGTTCTCAGACAATTATGTCATTGAAAAAAGAAATCAAAGAAGGTACAAATAAATGGAAGCATGTACCATGCTCATGGGTAGGAAGAATCAACATCATTAAGAGGGCCATACTACCCAAAGCAATCTATAGATTCTATGCAACCCCTATCAAAATATCAATGGCATTTTTCGAAGAGCTAGAACAAATAATCCTAAAATTTATACAGAACCATAAAAGATTCTGAATAGCCATAGCAATCTTGAGAAAGAAGAATGAAATTGGAAGTATCACACTACCTGATGTCAAACTATACTACAAGTTTACAGTAATCAAAACAGCATGTACTGGCATAAAAACAGATACATTAATCAATGGAACAGAATAGAGAGTCCAGAAAGAAATTCACATCTATACGCTCACTTAATATCTGACAAAGGAGGCAATGGGGTAAAGAAAGTCTCTTCAATAAATGGTGCTTGGAAAATTGGATAGATAAATGCAAAAAAAGAAAAAGAAACTGGACCACCTTCTTACATCATATACAAAAATAGATTCAAAATGGACTAAAGACTTAAATGTAAGACCCAAAACCATAAAACTTCTAGAAGAAAACAGGCAGTAAACTCTCTGATATTGCTAACAGTAATTTCTTTTCGGATATATCTCCTTGAGCAAGGGAAACAAAAGAAAAAAATAAACAAATGGGACTATATCAAACTAAAATGTTTTTGTACAGCAAAGGAAACCATCAACAAAAAAAGACAGCTGACTGAATGGGAGAAGATATTCACTTATGATACATCTGTTAAGTACTTTTTTAAAGGCTATACCAACATTGACTCATTTAATCTTTATAACTTTATATACATTTTATAGATGCTTAAACTGAGGAAACAAAAACTTTAGGACAAGAAGAGATGTTAAAACAGCAAAACCATGTGATAGCATCTGGTATCAAACTTGGCACGTGGTTGGTGCTCAATAAATGTCTATTCTGATGAAAGAAAAAATGGCTAATAATATTACATAAATGAAAGAGATCCATTCTTATGACTTGTTAAATGTTTCCATCTCTTTTTTAGATCTCATGGAGTGTCAGAGCTATAAGAGACTTGGTCATTTCCTCATGCAAGCGGGAGATAAGTTAGGGGAGCTCCAAGGTGATCCTGTGGGAGAAATATGGATCTGGAGCTTAAGGGGAGAGATCAAGAGTAGGGAAAAGAGTCTCCCAGTTGCACAGAGAGTGAATAAGTTAATCAGGAAAGAAAGGGTAGCTTAAGATGATTATTTAGTCAGCACTTAGGAAACCCCCTGCCAGAAGACAGAAGAAGAACTATGAGTTGGGAGAGTCATAGAGCACAGTGCAAGATGCCCCAGAACACGCATTCTCGCATTCTCAATGAGAGTACACTGAGCTTCAAATTAAAGTGCACTGCAAGGCTTCCCACAAGATCCAGCTGTGGTCTCTTGTCCCATCCCACCCTGACAGATCTCCCCAGAGGCAACTACTGCCAAATCTTTTAGCTATTTCTTCTGATGTTTACCCCCATGTTTACAAACACGTTTTTGCTGCTATTTCTTGATTTTTCCATTTTAGACATTATGTAAATGCTTCCTACTATTAGATTAGGATTTAGCTCTCTGCTACCACTCCTAAAAGCTGAGTGGGCACTAGTAAACCAGAAACCAAGTGACCCATCTAAAAGGAAGGCAGCTGCTACTCAGCGGATTATGGCCAGAAAACGCAGCTCCATGTTGGTAGAGTATGTCAAAGTATGTTCATTTGTAAGTAATTAAAACACAACTGAAAAACTGACTTATAACAATGAAGTGCACACTAAAAGTCCAGAGTAATTCAAGCTTGAATTTTGGTTTGATTCACCAGAACACCAATGTCATCAAAGCTGAGTTTGATGTGAATGGCTGTCCCCAAAGGCCAGAGCTCCTCACCCATATCCAGAAAGATAAATGACACTTCTGGGATCCTCCTTTTCAGGAGGCCCTCACAAACCTCTGTTAATCTAGACTGGGTCATGTGCCTGTAGTGGCTACTGCGGGGCTCTGCTCAGATCCTCTCTTCAGAGGGGACACACCTACCCCTCAGCAGCTGAGAACATTCTTGCTCTCAGCCTCAGGAAACCACTTCCCCTAAGGTTTTACATCCCCTTCCAAGGCACAGCCTGAAGCACAGACTGATGTGAGAATAAAAACACTTGGGCCCCTTCAATTTGGGGCAGTTCTGAAGGGCCACCCCCATTCTTGAGTTCCTGGTGGGATCAGCTGAGGCCTCGGTTGTAACTACTTCATTGCAACTATTGTGGTGGTAGCTTCTCTCCATGTCCACCCTGTCTTCTTCACGTCCCCATAGGTCTATGTCCCAAAAGCATTCCTCAGTAAACCTTCTGTATGCAACTATCTTGGATTCTGTTTCCAGGGAACCCAATCTCTAAGATGGTGCTTATTTCTGAATTAATAAAAGTGACAGGAGATGGGATTATGCTGATGAACTTGGACTAGTTTGCACTCCATGTCCTAGAACCAGAGGTAAGATTAGCCTCTCCCAATGCACATAGGTTGAGCCAGGGAGCATGAAGACCAGAATAAAACTTTGAATTGTTATTAAAAATAGAGGAGGAGGAGGAGGAGGAG
>NW_006435793.1:3331556-3345973 GCF_000325575.1 Pteropus alecto | reverse complement strand
GGAGAAGGAGAAGAATGATATTGGGAAGGCAACCACACAGATCTTTTGATCTTTTAAGAGAAGCCAGAAATAGTTTATGTAAAAAATCTCATGATGTTTTAATGTTGGAAACTAATTGAGATATTTTTAAATGCTATGAAGAGCCAACAAGACATGGTCTAATACTGGCCCACATTTCAGCAATTTGCCACAAGATTTCAGCTCAGCCTAAGAAACAGTTTCCTAATGCTTTGAACAATATAAAAATGGAATGAAGCACCTCAGAAAGAGGTGAGTTCCCTGGCACCAAAGTTCATTTTGGGGTCTTGTTAAAATTTGAACTATTTGATCTTTGAGATCCTATTCATTGATAGCCATATGAAGTGCCATATATTCATAAAATATCATTGATATACTCTTAGCCTGATATCAGTAGCAAACAGCATTGTGGTGGGCAGCTTGGGATTGCACCAATAGTACTACTGAAATATAACTCAGTTTCCTTTTCCTGGAATACATAATCCACTTGATTGATCACTTTTGGATATTTACTTCAGTATTAAAGGAAATAAAAGGTGAAAATATAACTATAGTATTCATGACCCTGCTCTTGTCTTAGATATAAAAATGCCATCAACAAATCCTTTACAGATATTACATCATGATAACCTTTGTCGCTTAGAAATTAGCATTATATTCTAGCATGTCAGAGCTGGAATCACCTCAAAGATCACAGTTTTGCTCTTTCATTTAATAGAAGATACAGAGAGGGGAAGGAACCCACCTAAATTACACAGTAAAGCCAGGACCAGGATCCAATTCTCTTTACTCTCAGAGTTCTTCTTACTGCAACCCAAGTAGCCCATTTTTCCTTTCCTTTTTTTTTTTTATCATTAAGCTGATACAATTCCCTATTGTCCAGCTATCCCAGAGTGACAGGACTTCCGGGTTAATGGACTCAAATATTCTCATAGATAGGAGGTGGGCCAGTCTGTGGTCCTCATTCTCTTTCAGCAGCCTAGAATGCCTAACCGTTTATATAGTTTTTTAAAATTCTGTTCAAGGTTTTGTTTTTGTTTTTATCTCTGTTTTGAAAAGGGAATATGTTCACATAATTTTTTAAAAAAAGCATACACAAAGTTTCATGCCCACTTCTTCCCCCATTCTGTTCACCCTCGCCTACAGGTGAATTACTTTATTAGCCTCTTGTGAACCATTACGAAAAATTTGAAGTCTATTCCTCTGATCCTCAAAATGATCTTATAGAATGGGTATATTTATTCATCCTCATTTTACCTATGAGGAAATTGAGACTTAGGGAGCCTCAGTGAGTGAGAGAATGAAAAACTAACCAAGACCAAATTCAGTGTTCTTTCTCAATGTCACTACACCTTTAAAAAGCTCCCCAGTGTGTGGTGAGAGATTATACCAGGAACAGGATTACTACCAGGAACAGTGCGCCTGGAAGGTGGGCTGAGCCACTGAACCAGGACTCTAAATTTCCTTATAGAGCACAGCCTGCAGAGGGTCTGACTGGCCCAAGCTGTAATGGGAAGAGACTCAACAGGCAGATGTCACTGCTCCTTCATCCCATACATCTAATCTGTCACAAAGCCCTGTCAAGTCTTCCTGTGAAATAGTTATCCTGTCTGTCCCTCCCTTTCTCTTCTCACAACAGGCACTTAGTCTAGACTTCAGTTACCTTACATGTGGGTTATTGTCACAAGCTTTTAATTAGTCTCCTGGTACAGAAATAGTTTTAACCTAACTGAGCATGTAGTGCATCCAGTTTCCATTTATAGCATATGTGTAAATTATGCTGATCCTTTAAAAAGCTGAGTTTTTATCCTTCAACTTCACATAGTAGAAACAACCCCATTAGTGTGTTAGTAAAAAAGATCACGCAAAGAAGACGAGTTCCAGATCAAAAACAAGGCTTGTCACCAGAAAGAAGAGACTTGTTCAGAAAATGGATGAATAAATTGCAGTATAGTCACACTCTGGAATACTAATTATCTATAAAAAGAAGTGAGCTACTGATATAGCCAACAACCTAGATAAATCCTAAAAATATTAAGTTAAGTGAAGTCAGACACAAGAGCATATGTGTAGTATGATTTAATTCATATGAAGTTCAAGAATGGGAAAAATCATCTCTTGGGGATATAATGAAAATAGGGTTTGCCTCTGATGGGACATTAGAAAGGGAAAGGGGGAATGTGATAGTGGTGCTTTCTATCTCGACTGGGATGTTGTTTATACAGGTATTCACCTTTGTCAAAACTCACCAACTGTATGCTTAATATCTGTGCATTTTTCTGTATGTAATTATTCCTCAGTTAGAGAGAGAGAGGAACCTGCTCAGAAAAACAGGGGCTTCCTAGTAGCCCCCCTCTCATCTCCAAACTTCTTGCTAAAAACATATGTGAAGAAGGGACATCAGGAATCTCCCAACACCATGCAAAATCTGACAAAAATGTAACGGCAGAGTCTCAGCAACATCTCTACTCTTTTAAAGTGCATGTTGCAGTTGGATTAAGAAAATCTGATCCATTTTTGAGCTCATGTCCCACTCACTTTCATTATATGAGCAGACTGCCTAAGAGAAAAGATAAGAAAGTCGTTGGCCCCTCCCATACCATCTGTCCTGGGCCAGTCTGTGGACATCCAGCCCTTAAGGAACAGATATCTGAGGCGGTCAGAACACCTTTGCCCAGCATCCACAACCACTGTCAGGAGCCTCCTCTGCTAGCTTGCTTGCTTTTGAACTTCAATTTCATTTGTTTCAGAGTAATACATGGACAGGGTTCTAAACGCCAAATAGTACTACAGAGCTTGTTACCAAAACATGGGTCTTTTGCCTTGCCCCTCCCATTCCAGAGAATAGGAGACAGCAATTATAATTCTTTTAGCTGCTGCCTCTGGTGTTTGCCTTCTTTTATATAAGTCATGTGGTTATATTATTTTTTAAATTAATTTTAGACATTAACTGTTAACAAACTATTGACTTCCTACTATGAAAAATAATAATTTGGCTCTCTTACACCCTCACTCTCACACAGCTGTGACTTTCTCTCCTTTCAGTATTGGTTAGCTATGTTATGTGACTACATGTTTAGTTGAGCCATATAACATACTGTAATTATATTTCTTGTACTTTAAATTTTTCCTGGAGTTAAGAATTATTTTTTATTGTTTTTGTTTCTCTGCCTATCATAGCTGTAAAAGTACCTCTCAGTGTGGTTACACAGGTGGTAATTTTTTATTTTCCCTCTCAGTGTGGTTACACGGGTGGTAATCTTTATTTTTATTTTCCATCATCCTTCCTGGAGCCCTCTCTCCTCTTGTTCCATCTGTACTGGGTTGCTCTACTGAGCTGCTGTACAGCTTCCATCATGGGAATATATTCTCCAGCAGCTTCTTGAGAAAGGGTGTGTGGAGGGTTAATATTTTGAGATCTTGAATGTCTGAAAATATTTTAATTTTACTTTCATTCTTGAATAATAGTTTAGCTGCATGTTAAGTTCTAAGAGGATCCTTTTCCTCTGAAGGCATCAATTGCTCCACTGTCTTTAGTTTCCTGTGTTTTATTGAGAAGTCTCACACCATTCTGATATTTGATCCTTTCATTGTGAGGTGTGTGTGTGTTTTTTTTTTTTTCCTCTTAGGACACTTTTAGGATCTCCATTTTTCTTAAATTTCATTATAATATGTTTTGGTTGCCCATTTCAATCTGGAAATCCAAAGGAATTCTGTTGTACTATTTCTTGATAATTCCACCCTTTAAAGCTATAAGTACTGAAAATACTGGCATTTGGGGATCTCACAACAGAAATACCAGCTTGCTTCCTGATCAGCATGGAGTGATGACCACTAGACTCTGAGACTGACCAGTGCACAGTTTCCAGTTCCTTATTTAGTGCCTCTCTTGTAAATATGAATGGATATTCAAGGATGATCAGATACTCAGGAAAGACTCTGATACAAAAAGAAACCTGAGTTAGTAAAAAGGAACTTGGAGAAGGTGGAGACAATTCAGATATCAGAATAAAATTTTATCTTCTCAAAGATAACAGATGTTACATCAATGAAATTAAAACAAGATGCTATGAAAAAATGAACAGTTATAAAGAACAAGAGCCCTTCAAAATTAAAAATATTATAACTAAAACAGATTTAGTTATCTTAGATATTTTCTCTTAAATCAGTAACTTTCCCCAGAAAAGAATCTTCCTGATTTTGGAGATTGGCTATTAGCATTCTGGAACTAAGTGTGAAATGAAGAGTTGGAGGGCTATCTCACTGTTTTGGGATATAGACTTCCACTTAATTCTCTCCATTTCATCTCTTCATTTTCTTTAACTCTGATTAATCAAATATTGTGTTTCCAGGACTGCTCCATGAATTTTATTTTTCCTTTACCTATAGTATATTTTTTTGTTCTACTGTCTGGAAAAATTTCCTCGACTTTATTTTTAAATCTTTTTAAGGGTTTGAGAAGGTGTGAAGATAAGAATGTAAGTTAAATCCACCATGACTAATGAGAAATTCTTCTGATATCATTCAACACCTAAACTGACAGGATATTATTTGGGGGAGAGAGAAGAAATGTGAAGGGAGATATGTAGGGGTAGCATAGAAGTAGTGGTGGCACTGGGCATTTTGAAAGGTATGTTCTCCACTTCTGCATGGTTAATGGAGATGCACCCTCATCTGGGCCAGGTGTCCCTGAGTCCAGCATGACTTCTGAGCCTATTTATGCAGAGAGTAAACTTCTGGTCTGCTGCCATTTATTCACTGGCTCCATTTTCTACTCTCCCAGAGAGGTACTGGTAAGGGTATAGACAAATAAATAAAATGAACAGAGAAGGAGGTCCAGAAATAGACTTAAGGATATATAAGAATTTAGGTCACATTTCATGTTCATTGGAGAAAGACAGTTATTTAATAAATGGTATTGAGATGACTAGCTAACCATTAAAAATAAAGAAAATTAGATCTTTTCCTCAAACCATACATCAAAATATTAGCCTATGTAGATTAAAGATTTCACATAAAAATGAAACCAGAAATACTAGAGGAAAATATAGGTGAATACTGACATACTCTTGGGGTGGAGAAGGCTTTTCTAAGTATGACATAGAGCAATAACCATAAAGATTAGTTTTATCCTAAATAAAAATTAAAAAATTTTCGTCATCATCCTCCCCAGTGTATGTGTGTATCCATCCCATAAACAAAATTGAAAAAGCAAACAATAAATGGGGAAAAATAGTTTGAACATGTATGTCAGACTAAGGGTTAATATTCTTAATATATACAGATTGCTTATTAATAAATAATTTTAAAATATCAACAGGCAATTTACAAAGAAGTATGACTAGCTTATAAATATCTGAAAAAAATATTCAGCCACTTTAGTTATATACACAAGTATAAATTAAAATAAGAATGGGATAACATTGTCAACTTGCCTGATTTTTTAAAATTTAGTTTTACTGAGATACAATTTAAATAATATAAAGTTCACCCTTCTAAAGTGGAAGTCAGTAGTTTTTAGTATATTCATAGAGTTGTGCAATGATCACCACTATCAAATTCCAGAGCATTTCTGTTACTCCAAAAAGAAACCCCATACTCATTAGCAGTCACATCCATTACTCCCAGCCCTTGGCAACCACTGATCTTTCTGTCTCTGTGGATCTATTTTAGACATTCTGCATAAATGGAACCATACACTATGTGGCCTTTCATGTCTGGCTTCTTTCACATAACATAATATTTTCAATATTTTCATAATATGTTGTAGCATGTATCAGTACTTCATTCCTGTTTACGGCCAAATAATATTCCACTATATGGATATATATTTGCTGCCATAACAAATTACCACAAATTTAGTAGCTTAAAACAACACAAATTTATTATCTTACAGTTCTGGAGGTTAGAAATCTGAAATAAGTATCACTGGGCTAACATCAGGATGTTGACACAGCTGCATTCCTTTTTGGAGGCTCCACAGGAGAATCTGTTTCCTTCCTTTTTCCAGCTTCCAGAGGCAATCGACATTCCTTGGCTTACGGCATCCTTCCTCCGAGTTCAAAGCTAGTTCAAAGCTGGCACTGGTAGGTAGAGCCCTTCTCAAGGCACATCACTTTGACCTCTTTTGCCTTAAAATTCCCCCCTTCCTTTATCTTCTGCCTCCCTCTTCAACTTTGAAGAACCTTTGTGATTGCTTTGGCCTATATAGATAATCCAGGATAATCTCAAGATCCTTAATCACATCTGTACAGTCCCTTTTGCTGTGTAAGGTAACTTATTCACAAATTCCAGAGATTAGGATGTGGACATCTTTGGAGAGACATTATTCTGCCTACCACAGGGATATATCACATTTTGTTTAAGCATTCATCAGTTGATGGGCATTTGGGTTATTTCCATTTTGGGGCTACTATGAATAATGTTGCTATAAACATTCCTGTACAACTTTTTGTGTGGATTTACATTTTTAGTTCTCTTGGGTATACACCCAGGAGTGGAACTGTTAGGTCATATGGTAGTTCTGTTTAATCTTCTTTTAAGTATACAATTCAGTGGGTTTTAGTATATTCACAAAGTTGTGCAACCAAATCATCACTATATAATTCCAGAATATTTGCATCACGCCAAAAAGAAAACCTATATCCATTAGCAGTCACTTTCCATTCTCCCCTTCATGCAATCTCTGGCAACCACTAATTTGCTTTCTGACTCTATAGATTTGCCTGTTGTGGACATTTCACATAAATGGATCATATAGTATGTAGCCTTCATATCTGGCTTTCATTTAGCATATTATTTTTAAGATTCAACCATATTGCAGCATCTATCAGTATCTCATTCCTTCTTATGGCCGAAAAAATTCCATTGAATGGATATACATTTTGTTTATTCATTCACCAGATTATGGACATTTAAGTTCCAACTTATGGCTATTACGAATAATGCTGCTATAAACATGCATGTACGGATTTTGTATGAACATATATTTTCATTTTCTGAAGTATATATATTGGAGTGAAATTGCTAGTTCTATGTTTAACTTTCTGAGGGATTGCCAGGCTGTATTTCGAAGCAGCTGCACCATTTTACATTTCCACCAGCAATGCATAAGGGTTCCAGTTTTCCCACATCCTCACCAACACTTGTTGTCCATCATTGTTATTATAGCCAATCTAGTGGGTATGAAGTGATAAGTCATTGTGGTTTTGATTTGCATTTCCCTAATACCTAATGATGTTTAGCAATTCTTTTCAAGTACTTATCGGCCATTTGTATATCTTCTTTGGAGAAATGTCTATGCAAGTTCTCTGCCCATTTTTAATCCGATTACTTGCCTTTTTGTTGTTGAGTTCTAATAATTCTTTTATATTCAGAATACAAGTCCCTTACTAGATATACGATTTACAAATATTATCTCTCATTCTATGCATTGTCTTTTCACTTTCTTGATGGTGTCATTTGAAGCACAAAGGTTTGTAATTTTGATTAAATCAATTTTCTTTCTTCTCTGGTATGTTATGCTTTTGGTGTCACATATAAGAAAGCTTTGCCTAATCCAAGGCCATGAAGATTTACTCCTGTGTTTTTTTCCGAGTCTATGTTTTTAGCTCCTGTGAGTCTATGATCCATTTTGAGTTAATTTTTGTATATGGTGTAAGATAGAGGTTCAACTTTATTCTTTTGCATGTGGATATATAATAGTCCCAGCCCATCTGTTTAAAAGACTGTTCCTTTCACATTGAATTGTCCTGGCACCCTTAGGTTTTCAACTTTGACATTAGTTGAAAATAGACTGACAAAAATGTTTTACAGATTAAGACCTAGTTTAGGCAAGGGTGAAGTCTTACATACTGTTAATGGGAGTATAAACGAAGTACAGCCTCTGAAGTGCAATTTGCCATGCATATCCAAATTTAAAATATTTATACTTGGAATCTGGAATTATTCTATGAATTTATTTCTAGGAGCTAATCATACAAAGATGTTATGTATAATGGTAAACAACTGAAAGTAATCTAAATGTCTATCAGTAGGAGACCAGGCGAATAAATTATGCTACATCCACACAGTGAAATATGAAGCAGACTTTAAAAAATAATGAAGTAGACTTATATTGGGGTAATTCCTGTGACTTACTGCTAAGTGAAAAATAAAAGCATATTACACAGCACCATTTATAGTATGATTCCATTTATATAATATTATATATTTATATATGCATCTACATTCATAGAGATAGCTCAGAAAATAGTCATAAAAATGTTAACAGTGGTTGCTGCTAGGTAATGGGATTTTGACTGGCTTTTATTTTCTTCTTTATATTTTTTTTGCATTGCATGAATTTGCTAGATGAATATGTATTATCTTTATATTCAGAAAAAGAAAAGCTATTTTCATTTTGTAGAAAAATGTCCTCAAGGAATATATATTGTAGACTATTCAATGGCATGAAAATGTTTGTAATATATCGTTAAGTGAAAAAAGCTGGTTACTGTATCATCCTGCTTTTGAAAAAATTTTTAAATGTCATATATGCAGTATTTCCTAGGTACTATGTTTTTTTTTTTACTACTTACTATTTCTGAAATAAGGATGTCTCTATATTCAATATGAATATTTAATGCAGTGGGTTCTCCTCCTCATTGTCTCCCTGAAATGCTGTTATTAATGAGGTGATGCTTCTGGCAATCTGAGACTTGAGAAAGTGCCATATGGGTGTAGAGAAAAGACTGGAGGAGTAGACACCAAAGGTGATAAGTGCATGCTTAGCCCTGAACTGAGATTTTTATTTTCTTCTCTTTGTTAAGTATAGTTTCCAAGTTTTCTATAGTATATACATAAACATAAAAAGAAACCAGAAAACTGGCTGCCTTGCTTCCCTTTTTTCTTCCTTTTTTAAAAGATCTAATTGGCTTTATTAAGTGATTTGTGAATTGGGCAGCATCCCTTCTAGCAACTAGAAGGGCACTCCTACCCTGATTTTCAAGAAGTATAGTGTGAGGGCATTTGGGACTTTTGACCTTTACCAGTATAAGAGATTAGCAGCAAATTAGGGAACACATAAGCCACCTCAGGAATGTCAGAGTCTAGAATGAGGGAAGACTACCTTGCATAGCCATGAAGGGGTCCCTGGCCAGACCAGAGCTGGCAAAGCAAGTTTCAGAACAGATGAGAAAGTTCAGTCAGCAGGGGAAGGACTCTTGGATCAGCCTTAGTTCTGTGTGGAAAAAGAAAATCCCTGTGAGGTAAGAGAGTCCAGATGGTAGGGATGCTGGCTAATTATGGAGGAGATTATGCATACCCAACACTGTGGGGCCACTCAGATATTTTCCGGTCTAGCTCAGGAGCATATTTCCAGTTCCTGAAGAGAGACCAATGACTGTGTGTAACAGAAAAATGAATCCACCCATTTTAAAAGTCAAAACTTATATTGGTTTGGGGTAAGCCCTTTCCTCAATCAAAGAGGCAGGGTAACTACATGAAGTGAAAGACATGGAGCAGAGGTGGAAGACTGATGGCCACAAAACTTCTACAGCCCCTGAGGAGATCAGAAAGCTCTGGGCCTCTGCTCAGGGTAAGGAAGGGACTGGGGCTTGCAGTGACTATGCAGGTGTACAGAGGAGAGTGCCAGGCACTGTGCCAGGTAGGAGCTTCATCCACATGATCATGGCTAACCCTCACAACGGTCCTGAGATGAGCAGCCTGAGCCTTAGACAGGTTATGTGGTTTGTCCAAAAGTACACAGCTAGTAAATGATGGAGCGGGACTTCACATCACGAGATTCCTTCTCTAAAAAGGGGAAAACATTGAGCAAAGTTAATACTCACTTTTATTGTATTTCTTGTAATGGTAGGTGGAAAAAACAAGTTTCAAAAAAATCTTCAATCTGATTCCAATATTTTTTTAAAAATATGTACAATAAAGAAAAAAAGCTACAAGGATATATACCTTAATGGTGGGTGTATCTCAATAGTAGGAATTTAAATTTAAAATTTATTTTTCTATGTCTCTTCCCCCCACAATGAACATATAAATCTTCTTAAAGCAAAGGAAACAAAAACGGTTTTTCAGAAGCAGTTGTGAGTACTAGGGGATCAAAGTAATGAGAATGAATTACAGTGAGGCCTTAATGACAGAGAAATCCAGATTCTTACTAGCTGTGTGAGTTCACTTGGCTTCTCCAAGTCTGTTTCCTAAACAATAAAAGGGGATTACAGTCTTGTCCCAGTGAGCTGTTGGCAGGATTAACTGAAATGCAATATACATGAAAGTCCCAAGCACAGTACTTGGCATAAGGATGGTGCTTAATAAACATTAAGCCTAACTTTTGGTAGTCATAGTGCTTCCTTGCTGCCCCAGGAAGGCCAAGCACTTACAGCTGTTTCAGAGCAGAAAGGAATCTGGTTCCCTTGGCAAGGGCCCCTTACAGGACCTGCAGCTGCCTACACACCTGATACTCTCCCCTCCTCTGTTTTTACCATCTGGAGGCTTATAGAATCTCATTCCTTAACCCACTTTCATCTAACTATTTGCCTCTCCTCTTGTCTCAACAATCTCAGCTGCCTAGATAGTATTCTTGACTACATGCAACGTTATTTTCAACAGAACACATTTGCAGAGCACCTATGTTCTAAAGATGGCTCCAGGCTCCTACTCTCCATTTATATCATCCAGAAATATTTGTATGAGCTCATAGTCTAGTTGAAATTTTAGATCCTTCAACAACTCCCACGTGGTGCCTAACTGCTATAACAGCTACACACAGCATACTGTAGAAACTTAGAGGGCAGAGTTACCAGTGTATGCATATGTGGATGGGAGAGGAGGGGAAGGATGGAAGTATTCAGTATTTAAAGAGTAATGATTTCTGCATCCTATATTATGCATCTACTTCATATATTGTCTTTACTAAAGAGAAAGGGTACCATTCTGCCATACTGGTTTCAAAGCCTGTTAAAACAATGCTCTCATCTTCAGATTTATTAAAGTTTGTTTCCAGCCACAGAATTTGTGGAAGGCTTGGGGCATCCGATAATTTAACGAACGATCTACTGGTGCCGAGGCAGTAGGGTAGGGTAGAGAGCAGATTCAAGGAGTTACAAACTAGCTTAGAGTGTTCTCAAACAATTTGGAGATTATTGGAATTACACATTCTGATTAACAGGCAGTTTTAAGACTCAAAGGGGTGCCAAAACCAGGCATCATTTGATACGTTTATTACTTATTAGGCAAACATTAATATCAATGGAAGTAAAAAGAGATTCACCCACAGTTCAGACACCCTAACAAATTAATAAGTTGTTTTCATGTTTCCTTATTCCTTTCTGGCCCTCCTTCAAATCCATAAATCCATAAACATAATAACTGTGAATTAGATACAATTATATGTTCTATTTCTTTCTCACACCCAGATGCATACTCAGAATGATGTTAAGTACAGCACTAGTCAAAACCAGGGCACTGTAACAACAGCCCCTTCAAGCCTGTGGACTGACAGTCCAGTGGAAGATGTTGGCAGGGCGGTGAGACACACCCTGTTCTGCCTGTGTTATTTATGCCTCTGGCAGTGAAGCCCCTGACAAAGAAGCATGTCACTGGAACACATGCTCTTTGTTCAGAGAGGTGCATGCCAGCACCGGCTGTGTCAGAAGGGACAGTACTTGGTCTGTAGTCTCTCCTCCTTTGGCTCTTTTGCTTTCCTTTTATTTGCTGCACATTGTGGCTATGTTTATTAATTACTTTGCAGCTTAATCTTATAAAACACACATTTATCTTGTGAGGAAAGAGTCCTTCACACCCTTGAGTTAGTCATAAAGAGAAGACAGGGTCCCAAGATTTTCCAGGTTCTTCCCTAAGAATCAGTACCACCTCCCCCACGAACCACCAGGTTACCACTCTCTTTAGCACAGAGCTACCACATTCCAGTCTTCTTCAGCATCTCCCTTTTACCTACAAGATGGCGCCTGTATGTTGTTTTCTTTAAAGGTGCTCTACAAATGTTCCTGACCTTGTGTTCCAAATCAGCTCCCCATGCGATGACTTCATTCCAGTCAGACTGATGGTGTAGCAGAAAAGTTGGCAGGCTTTGGAGTCAGATCTATCTAGGTTTAAACCCAAGCTCCACCTCTTGATGGCCATGCAGCTTAAGGCTCCTGAGCTTCAGTTCCACATCTGTAAAATGATCAAAATACAATCTACTTCACAGGTTGTCTTTGGGATTAAATGAAAAAGAACATATCAAGCCCTAAAAGTGAATGCTCAATCACTGCTTGTTAGCTCATAGAACTGATTTATTAGTTTTTCTTAAAAGTCTTCATCTCATGACCCTGTGGTTCTCATAACCTTATGGTTACAGACCTCGTGTGACATCCTGAAGAGCACTCCCTCACCATTTTCCCGTCACAGAGATGTCTTCTAAGAGTAACATTTTAATACTAGACTCAGGAAACAACATACTAGAAAGTTTTTGCCTTTTCCATTATCTAAAACTTCCCTTTGAAATTTTAATTCATTCCATATTTAATAATAGGTATAAATGCTTGTTTGCCAAGGTAAAAATGGGAGGGGGGAGACTTTAAGAAACCCTAAGTTAATGTACAGATTTGTGTTTCTGTATTCTTAAGTTGTTCCCAATCTTTGGAGCTTCTTGTCTATATTAGAATTAAGATGTTTTCTGATTAAGACATATGACGTGTTTACTTATTTTAAGCTGACTATAACCCTAGGTTACTCCCTGAGGTCTGCAAAAGCAAACGGGGTCTCTAACTCTGGTTCTCCGGGTGCTCTCTGACCAGACAATTACAAAGGCTACCTGCCAAGCTTCACTGAAACCAAGACCATCAGGAATTTACACACCTCACAGGGGTCCTTCCTAAGGAATAATGGGATAAGAGTCTGCGGAAAAACTGTAAAACTCCGAGGCCTCATCAGAAATGCTAAATGCTGCTTTGCTACTCTACATTTAAATACTAGAAACTCAGGTTGATTCTCCTTAAGTTGGGGACATTCGGCTCTTCTGTGGCTTGGGCAAGTGGCGGGGGCTGTCCCGGTTCCCACCCGCCGCGAAGGCCGACTTCGTCCGGTGCCACGCGGTACGACGCCGGCCGGCCGGCCGCGTTTCTGCTCCCGACCGGGGGTCCTCGCAGCCCTTCCACCACCACCCAGCCAAGGAGACAGCGGGGTTCGGTGTTGACCTACACCGTGTAGGAGAGCGGATGGTGAACCCGAAAGCCTCACGTCCCGCGCTCCCTTCCCGTCTCCTGCCTTCGCGGGTGTCAGTCTGGCTTGGTCGAGCCTCCGCGTACAGACTTGGCCTCACCGACCCCCGAAGCCGGTCTGTGAAGCCTGCCCCCGAGCCCTCCCGGCAAATGTCCAAGCGCACGGGCCGGAGACCCGCGTCCGGGCACAGAGGTTGGGCCCCGGGGTCTCAGCTCCACGGCGGGCAGGGAAGCCCCCAAGGAAGCTCTTACATCAGCCACCCCACGTGCAACCGAGGGGAGGGGAGGAAGTCGCTCCAGTCCCCTAGGCTGCGCCTCACCGCCCCCCCTCCAACGCCTCCGCCCCTCCCGCCGCGTCTCCCCGCCCCGTCCTTGGTGCAGCCGCGGCCACCGAGTCGAGCGGCGCCGCGCGGGGCCGAGTCGAGCAGTCTGTGCCGCGTTGCCGGTTTAAGCGCAGTGCGGGGCCGCGGCCGGGGGCGGCGGTAGTGAGACCAGCGCTGCGCTCCAGCCCCCTTTTCCCTCCATGGTTTCTCTCCGCTCCCGTGAGTAACTTGGCTTCGGGGACTCCGCTCGCCTGTCCGCACGCCGCCCGCCGCCCGGGACCGCGCCGCCGGCCTCTGTCGCCAGCAGACCCCTTCCCACGGCCCTAGCTGCGCAGGCCTGGACGCCTCTCCCCCCTCCGCCCCCGCCGCGGAAAGTTAAGTTTGAAGAGGGGGGAAGAGGGAAACATGGACATGAAGAGGAGGATCCACCTGGAGCTGAGGAACCGAACCCCGGCAGCTGTAAGCAGAGCCCCTTTCGGGCGCCCTCTCCCTCCGATGACTTGCATGTAATGGTGGCCACCTGCGGGGCCCCGGCCGCGGGTTCATCGGCCACGGCGCAGGGAAGGGCGCAACTCGCGGGCTTGGAAGGGGAAGGCGGGCAGGCGCGGAGGGGGGAGCGAGCGCGCGGGGATTAACTCTTTGGCGCCCGCGGGCCCCCGCGGCCGTCCGGGGAAGGCGGTGGGGTGGGGGCAAACAAACTTTGAGCTCCTCACCCGCCTGGGTCCTTCCCAGAGGAGCGTGTGTGCGTGTGGCCGGCGGCGAGGGAGGGAGGAGGGGGTTGTGTAACGCTGGGAGCCATGTTTGCAGACTCCCGGGATGCGCGGCCGGGCGGGGACCGGGCCTGCTGAGGAGCCGC
>NW_006435793.1:3326804-3330742 GCF_000325575.1 Pteropus alecto | reverse complement strand
AGCCTCGCGGCCTCTGTCCCCGCACGTGCACGAGTGCTGCCGACTGAGGCCGGCACTCGCTGGCCGCGGCTGCGTGAGCGGCTAGCGGGCCTTTAAGAATCAACTCTTCTCCACCCCTACCCTCCCCGCCAACTAGAGCTGTTTCCCGGGGCCAGGTCACGGTTCCCGACCCCCACGCGCGGATGCCGCGCCTCTGCCGCTAGACCCCCTCCTCGAGTGACTGGCGCGCTTTGGCAGCGGGGAAGCCCCAGAGTCCTCCCATCCCGCCCCGGCCTAGCAATGGGCGCGTTTTGTGCAGTTGGCTGTGGGTAACAAGTTGCCAATTTGTGGAAATTAGTCAACCATGGTTTACCAGGTGTGCACGAGGTTTTGAATCCCTGTCGTCACCACAAATGAGGTTCGGGGCGCCCTACCGCCTCGGAGCCTTCTTGGGGGCTCTGAAGGCGAGGGCGTCTCGAATCTCCCCGGTTTTAAAGTTAAGGTTGGGACCATGCTCGTCCCTTCTGTTTAGGAGTCAGACATTTTGTGCCGGCCACGTGCTAGTATATTGAAGGGTTAAGCCTCTTCACACTGCAAAACCCGAAGAGTTCTGTTCTTTTTGAGAAGTTCTCAATTTCAGACGTTTACATTATTACTGAATAGCTGTAAATCAGTAGGATGTGGAGTAATTAAATTTAGCCCAAATTTCCAAAAGACAAGTACGCACATAGTTCTTTAAAGTTTTCAAATCTAGAATTTGAATTCCTTGTGCACTAAAGTACTGTTAAAGTACTTGGTTAAGAGCAGTGTTGCTCCCTCCGGGAAACGTAACTGGGCTGGTGTTCCCACTACGTAGAATTCTTTCATATACGAGATAACTAATACATTGCTTTTTAAAAGTATGTAAGTAAGTGCAAGTGTTAATTTTTCAAGAAATCAACTTAGACCTTACCCTCTTGCCATAGACAGACCAGAGTCGTAGCTATTTAATTAAAATTAAAAGGTCAGTTTGACAGTTGCACTATCCACATTTCAAATGTTCAAAGCCACAATTGACTAATGGCAGTACTGGCCTACAGTAATCCAGTGCTTTATTAAATAAATATTTGAGTACCAGCATGATACCAGGACCTGGAAAAGCAGTGCGAACAAGACAGAGCAGCCCCTTCTCTTCAGACTCCTGTGGTGCCTGTTGCACTGCCCTCCAGAGTGTTACAGGAGCCAGCCAAGATTGTGGGGGTAAAGAAAGGCTCCCCTAGGAGCTTTGACAGGGAGACTATTTAAAAGAGGAGTTAAGTGTTTTTGCATGAAAGCATCATCCTTAAGTAAAATGAGACATTCCAAAATGAATCCTTTAAAACCAAACTCAGCTAGTCACATGATTCCTTCTGTTTGTGTGGGGCCACCTCTTAGAGAGTGGGCTTGGCCTCTGCCTCTGGGATCCTGCAGACTTGTCATTTGGGGAAAGAGAAAGTTCTTTCTCCATTGAAGGTATGGGCAGGAGGCTCTTAAATACACAAGAGTATATCCCATGATTGACCTTAATGTCATCAAATGAGATCTAAGTGAGGAGGGTAGGTGGAGATTTGATCATGAACGTTTTAGACTGTCATTTTTTTGTTTTTATAAGACCAAATGGGCTTGTATTTTGTGTATGGCTTTTTTGTTATTTTATTTGGGGGCTTACAAAAGGCCCTGTTAACACTACCTTCCTGTGTTCTTTGGCCAAAGGCTTAGATCAAGGTAAGAGGTTCAGTTCACCTGTTACTATATCATTGTTCTTAATAAACACAGGTATATTCATTAAGTAGGGAGAGACTAAAATATACATATAATTCCATTCTTTTCTGAGTCCAAAACAGCCTTTTATATTAGAGGTGTGTTCTCAGTGGAACAAAAATGACTAAGATGGCTTTTTAAAACCTTCATAAAGAATGGTGATAACCATTTAAAAATATCTTATAGGTAAGGATATGAAATATTTTACATATAAAATATTTGTATTGTCAGTTACTTCTTTGAGAACACACTGTATAGCCCTAGAACATACCACAGAAATTGTTGGCATGAGCACCTTCCTTGCTAACTGTGCATCTCGGAACAACTAGCTTTGATAGTAGCTCTGATTTTTTCATTCTAAGTTAGAAAGCCAAGCAGTTCCTGTGGTTCACAGTCTGTGTCCCTGTGCAACACTGGTGGACAGTATGCTAGATAGACATTTCACATGCCACAAATAAGAATAGTCTTTCCTCAACTTACTGAAAATTTCAGATTTTCCTTACATTTTCCCCAACTTGACATCTATTGTTGAGTCTATTGTGATGTAATTTTGAGCTCAATGAGATATTCTAAAAAAAAAAAATTGGTTACATAGCAACTAATTGGGTTTTTCCTTGTATAAATAATACATATTCTTGAAGGCAAATTAGATCTAGATGAGCCAGAAAATAGTAGCTATAGATAAGCAAAAATTTTAAAAGTAGAAATCTCACACACCCATCTTACCATCTAGACATTCTGGTGTGTAGCATATATTTATTTATGTAAGTAAAATACAGCAAACATCTTTATCTTTCTGTCATTATTATAGCCCCATTGTCAATATATGCATAAATCATAATTTAACCATCTCTATGGGGTAGTTAGAAGATTTTTTTTGCCATTTTAAATAGTACTGAAATGAACATGTAATGTGAATCTTTGTCTTCTGCCAAATTGCTTTTTAGAATGTTTCCCTTCTTTACCCACCAGTAGGGTATGAGTGTTTACTTCATGGCAGTAGTACATTTAAGAACCATTAATACAAATTTGTTTTATTGTCATTTTGAAAACGTTCTTTTAAAATAATAGAAAAGTGGAAGGTTTGAACATTGGTTAATTCAAGATGGAAATTAGCAAGAGTGGCAGGAGTTACTTTCTCTTTCTACATTTTTGGATTATTTCACTTACTACAATAATATATTCTCTAATTAAAAGAATTGAAAAAAAAATTGATAACCAAAAATGATCATCTAATTCCTCTATACTTACTTTTGTCCTCTTAAAACAATTATAACTTGTAATTGGGGAAGGTCACCTGACCAGTTAGGTAAAATTGATCTTTTTTTTAGACTAGCCAGGGGAGTGGAAAGTGAGAGCAAATGGGAGAGGATGGAAGGGAAATCGCTTGATGTCCTCTGAAGCTCCAGTTCTCATAACTTGGCTATGATATAGCTCAGATTTTTCCACGAAAACAAAACTGTTTTGCTGATAGTTATAGAAAACAAAATAAAACAAAAAGTAGGAAATGGATTTTTGTTTTTCATTTTTAAATGTTTAAATTCATGTTTGAGAAAAGGCTAGTTTAATTGGAAAACGAGGTATGAAGAAGAGTGAATTTGACCCAAAAGTTAAATCGTTTATCTTTGAGCAGAACGCCTGCTATCTTGGTCCTCTTTCTTGAACCAGTAGCCCCCTAAGTTGTACACACAAATGTACAAGTGCCTCCCAACCTTTCCTCCTTAGGTAGTAGCCATGGGAGGATTTGGGGCATAATCCCGTTTATTCTTGATCTAGCTTGGGAGTTCATGGGGTTATATGCTGTCTGCCCTCGCCCCCCAGCCCATGCACCCTTTTCCACAGTTGTTCTCCTCCTTGCATGGCAGTCTGGATCTCTTCACACTTCAAGAAGGAATGGGGAAGTGGGGAGCCTCAGTTATTATCTCAGATTGCTGCCGACAATGCCTGAGAGAAGATACCTTTTCACCAAAGTCCTATTTAGAACTTTAGACAGGCTGGAAGGCTGCTGATGGTAGGCTTTCCAGACCTGTCATCCTTGGGCACAGTACTAAGTGAGACCCTCGTGTGGTCTCTGCTTTCTGCAGTAATTCTCACTCTGCTCTGTCCTTATTCCCCAGTGGCTTGAACTCTTACTGTACCTCTGGAGCTCTGTTCTGGGGGTAACACATCTTTACTACATC
>NW_006435793.1:3299194-3326770 GCF_000325575.1 Pteropus alecto | reverse complement strand
CATACAATCCTCTGCCCTACTCACCCCAGTAAATTCTGTTGCCTCTTGTTCATGGAGAAAATTAAAGGTCTCACGTGTGCATTCCTTAAACTTCTCGCTCTCCCACTTATAAACTCACCTACACCTATATTCATACTAGCCAGTTGCTTCTGCACAGGAAAGGCTGCACCACCTCTAACAAGAGTAGGATATATTTCATTCTTAATGTGAACTTTGTATTACTTCTTATAGTTGAACAATTTTTTAAATGTTTATTGACAATTTGTATTTTTTATGGCTTGTCTGTTTTTCATCAGTGTTTCTTTTGGGTTGTTTATTTTTTCCATAGGGTAAAAATAGTATTCTCAGGAAAAAGGTAAATAAATACAAATACTTAGAATTTTCACATATCAAGAAAGGTCACAAAAATGTGTTCAAGGGGGGTTGGTTGCTATTTTAAATAAAGAACTACCAACTGAGTAACAGTCAAATGTTTTTATTCTTTCACCTAACAATAGATAGGAAACAATCTTAATTACAGAAGAAATTTTACATAAAAAGATATCGTGGCATTATTTATAATAGGGAAAATTGCAGAGTTATTTTAAAGTAAGCTAATTAATAGTTTTATCTCACCTACATTTGAAATATACAAAGACTGAAAAAAATACCAAAATACTAATAGTGATGAACATTAATGTGCTTTGCATTAATGTGATTATGCTTATGATCAGAAAGTAGGTTCTCCTTATATCCAAGTTCTCTCATTTCATCATCTGTTTAATCCCCTACAATGCTGACACAAACCGCCAGGCAGTACCCTAACAAACCTATGACTATTTTTTTCCTTTTTAACATTTTCTTATACTGGAATATAGTGGTAACTAAAATAGACATGACCCTGCCTTGACGAAGCTTAAAGTCTAACAGTGACTTTCTTTACCTCTATTTTTTTAATAGGTTAATATTCTCATTTTTGAAGTATAAAATAAAGTTCTAGAGAAAAGTCTTCCACCCACATTTTCTTTCCCTGAGAGATTAATCCTAAGAGGATATATACATATAAGAAAGTGAATGTGACATAGTACATAAATTAACATTATACATTCTGTACATTTTTCATCCCACAGTATATCCTGAAAATGAGTTCCTTGTTGGTCAGCATTTAAGTTTTCTAATTTTTTCAATCTTTTTTAATGACTTCTTGTTCTTTATTTCATAAGCCTTTCTTGGTGTTTCAAACTAATGTTTCACCTTTGGGTACTACTCCTGATTCTTCTCAAGTTTTTTTGCAGAGCCCCCCAGGGTTCCATCCTTGGTCCTCTTCCTAGGAATTAATTTCTCTCCCATTTTCTTCATTCAACAATTAAACCAGCAAATTGGAACCATTTTGACATTTTTTAAATCCCAGTTTCCTCTTCTTGATTCCTGTTCTGCTGTTTGGTTCAGCAAACATGTTCTAACTCACACTTGAATGATTTATGGCAGTGCAGTGTCTGATGACTTTAGTTAAAGTAGAATTTTACTAGTTGAGAGAAATGTTTACAAGGTAATTTCACCTAGTGAGGTAGGAGGCAAGATGGCTTAAGAGGCAATATGACTAAATCCTCATCAGTTGGCTTTCGACAGGCATATTAGTGTCATTCTGTATAGTGATTTTGGATTCTCTGTCTGAGATAGTCATAGAAAATCTCCCAAACCAAATGACCATTTTAGTTGTATTATAGTATACTACTTATGTGAGTAGTGATTGCAGTTGACCATTTTTAATGGTTTGTTGGTATTTTTTTAAATACAAAAATATGTGTTTATAAAAAAAAAAACATATAGTACAGATATGAATAAAGTAAACAGCAAAGGTCTCTATCATTCCCCTACTCCCTTCTCCCGTAGAATACTTGTCAGCATCAACTATGTCCTAAACACTACTCTCTACAACAACTCTATGAGGTAGGTACTGTTTTTTTCCACTTCACAGATGAGGAAAGAGAGGTTCAGTGACTTCCCCAAGGTCACACAGATTATATGTGGCAGAGCCAGGATTTGATCTCAGGCATCTGTCTCCAGAGCCCAGCTCTCCTCAGTTGACCTCTTTAAGTTTTCAGATGTACTGATTTTCATCAGAAGAGGGAAGAATGGCAGAGGATCTAGAGAAAAGTGGAAGGAAAGAATTAAAAAGGTATAATAGGACTACATGCATCCCGACTGAAACCAGGGCTTGAGGAGGAAGTAGACAGAGTAGTGAGAAGTACTGAAGAAGCAAGTGAGAAGTTGTGGTGTTGTGGGTATCACTGACTATAAATCTGTTTCCTTCTCTGTGAATAGGGGGAGGGTGTTGGTGGTGCAAAGAATAACAAGTAGGTTCTCCATAAATGATAGCAATTACTAGATTAGGATCCTTGGATTCTGTATGGGAGGATAAAAACTAGCTTCCTATTCTTACTTGAGAACCAGCAGCATTTCCCTTCTGTATACATGCTTGATTAATGCTATTAAACTTGGTAGATACACTGCACAAAAGCCTTTAGCCGTTATAACTAATTTGCATCGCTGTAAATTGAGCAAAATGCACTAAAAAAAGTTGCAAGTTTCAGGGTCAGCCATAGGGTGAGAATTGGCAATAAGGATTTTGATGGTAGTTATTCACACAGTAGACTGTTTATTAAGTATTCAGAATTCAAAATCTTCAGATGTGATACCGTTGGATGGATTTGAGTTTTGAATTTCAGGACATCCAAAGATTTTATGGTTTGAAAAAGGAACCTAATTTATTGTCTAATAGTTCTCTCCCTTAGAAATATTTTCTCACATATAACCCAAATCGATCTTTGTTTTGAATTAATCCCTTTTGCGTCTTGACCCCTTGCTAGTGTCAAGGTAATCTTAGTAAAGATTAATAAAACAAGTGGAAATGTGTAGTGCTGCCAAAATCTCTTAGTGATCTTTTTTTATTTTAATGCCAGTTTGTTTTTTTCATATTATATATATATAATTTTTTTAAAACATCTTATTTTTTTTATTTTCTCCCTCCCACCTCCCTTTTGGTAACCACTAGTCCATTGTCCATGTCCATGTGTCTCTGTTTGTTTGTCCTGTTCATTTGTTGCTTTTAGGTTTATATCCCACATACATGATATCATGTGATTTTCAACCTTTTCTGTTTTGCTTAGTATGATTATTTCAAGGTCCATCCATGTTGTTGCAAGTGGCAGTATTTCATTTCTTCTTATGGCTGAGTAATATTCCACTTCTTAGTGATCTTGATAGAAAAAATAAAGTTTTCCTTTTTTCCTTGTGTCAACCTCCTGAGTCTTGAGGTAGACTCAGTCTAAAAAAGCGGAGGGTGGGAGGAGGGGCGGCCTGTATCTTCACCCTGCATTTGTAGTTAAAGTTACCCCCTGGGGAATAGACTTGGGAAAAGGAATATGGGGGGATATAGTTTCTTCATTTATATCTTAAGAACTGTAGTTTCTGTCTGTGGAAAGGAAAGAGTTTAAATCTTTATTTATACCATGGTGTAACATTCCACCCTTGGATATCTATTAGTATATTGTTACTAAAGGCTTAATCATTTTTCACTTATTTATAACTGTGATCTAGGTCTAAGTAGAGGCTGACCCTGTATGTGGATGTTTTTGTTGAGTATTTATGGTTGGCGTTTGCTTTTTTGTTCTTTTTCTCTATGTTTTTGAAAACTTTTACTTTTTGTCATCCACAGGTTCGAGAACTTGTCCTGGACAACTGCAAATCAAATGATGGGAAAATTGAGGGCTTAACAGCTGAATTTGTGAACTTAGAGTTCCTCAGTTTAATAAATGTAGGCTTGATTTCAGTTTCAAATCTCCCCAAACTACCTAAATTGAAAAAGGTAGGTGCTTTTTCTTTAACAGTAAAAGAGAACCATCCTGGGAAGGGAAAAACATATGATTTTACCTAGAAGGAAGCATTTAGTGTAGCGGAAAACATATAGCCTTTGGAAATGGGCATATCTGGGATTGAATTCCAGCTCTATCATTTCCCTGATGGGCGATCTGCTGCAGTTACTTAATCTCTCTAGGGCTCAATTTCCTCACCTATAAACTGGTGATACCACCTGACCTTACAGAATTGCTGTGATGTTTGGAAATAATACATGTTGTGTGCTCAATAAATAATAGTTATGAAGACTAATTATTTTGTGAATAATTTATTACTTATTAATTGTTATATATTTGTTGTTATAATGTTAAATACATTTTGTTCTTAGTATGTTCTGGTTTAGGAACCACAGGTGCCTACCACTCTTCATGTTTTATGTTTGTAGATTAAGAATGAGTTTAAGTAGTAAAGACTTCAGATTTGTAGTCTTTATGATAATTCAAACCCATTGCATAATAATTTTTAATGACTAGAAGTTTAAAATGTGACTAACTGCAAAAATTTATTGTAAAAAAGCTTCTGTATTTTCCTATCTTATCTGATGATGGCCCATACATAGTTAGTGCTTTATTGGTTTAATTATAGACTAACCACTATCCTCTTCCAACTCTTCCCCCAAAGGTGTTTTCTCTTGTTCTTGCACATTTAACTGTCACAGAGCCGCAGAATATCAAAACTAGAAGAAACTTTGATCTTCTAGCCTAACCCTTTGTTTTACAGACATACCAGTAGACCCAGAAAGGTGTAGTAGTTTGCCTAAAGCCACCCACAAAAGTGGTTACTGCTAGAGCCAAAAACACAACCCATATCTCCGATTTCCCAACCCAGTGCCTTTTCCATTACATATGGAAAGGTATGTGGTCATGTAATTGTTGTAGAATTCTATATTGTTTTGGTGTTCGCTTTATTAGGTAATTTATGTTAAATTTGTCTAAAAATTATGTTTAAAAAAATTACAGAAAGAAATCTGTAATCAAATTTAGGCAAAAGGCAGGTAAGCTGTTCCTATAGCTGCTTTTAAATCCTGAGGGCCTTATTTTTTGGTTAAGTATGTGAACTAAAAACCAGAAACTCTTTTTACTTATTTGCTTTATTTAGATAATAAATGCTCAAGCAATCCTTGTGAGTTTCAGGGTGACCTACTTCCTATCTGAAAGAATCCTGTTATATTTCAATTGGTAAATTTTTCCCTTTCTTCTGATAAGTATCTACCTTAGAGATTCAAGTGTCATCTTTTTATTTGCATGGGTTATAGGTGACACTGGAAGCTCTGATTAGTCCATTAAACAATAGATGACTTTTTAGCATCTATCTACATAAACTTGATGCTAGCAGATCTTAGTATTATGTGTTTTGGGTTCTATTTTCCTGGCATCCTGATACATTTACCTGAATTACTATGATCTTTGTATTATCAGAATTATTCAGAAAGTAAATGTATCGGTGACCATCTATGTAGAGGCTTTATCAAATCCTGAAGTCTTAATCAATTACTTGTAGCATTAGTGAGAGAGCAGTGGAGACATCAGTTAATCAAACAAAGGCAGATTAGATGTTCTCACAGCTTATGTGGACTTTATTTTCTTCCTGCCCTAGAGCACAGGTGTTTTTTAACAAGAAACAGGATCTGAAGGAAATTAGTGTATACATGTCACAGGTTTCCTAAATTTACATATTGTTTTCATTTCAAAATAAATATACCACTAAATCCATGGGTGGATTGCCTTATCTCTCTGCTCCCTAAGATATTCGTGTTTAAAGGACATGAATATTACATATGTCTGATAGTCTAACCAACCAAAGGAAATGTTCTCTTTATTTCGATGTACTAATATCTCAATAAAGCTAACACTTGAGTCTTTGTTTATTATAGACTTAGATTTTTAAATCTAGACCATGATTAGATATTTGACAGGAATATCCCATTGGCAGAAAAATTTTGGGGGGAATGTTGCTATCTCCTCTTCTGAAGTACTTAACACTTAAGCAGCAGACTTGAATTGTTTTCTAAACTCATTTCTTTCAGTGAATAAATTTTTTAAAGTTCTTCTGTTCTGCATCATATGTTCATTTCATTGTATGCCGTACACTAAATTACATGATGGTTTCATGCTATTCTAGATACGTAGCATAGTGGGGAGGGCATGGCTTCTTCTTAAGCTAGCCTGCCGGCTTCAAAGGTCCACCACTACCAGCTCTGTGATCTTGGGCATGTTACATAGTCTTTTTGTAGTTTGTTTTCCATATCTATCAATGGGGGTAATAATTCTACCTATCCCATAGGGTTATTGTGAGATCAAGTGAGTTCATGTATTTCTAGTGCTTCAAATAGTGCCTGGCACTTAAGTACTATATAAGGGTTGCATACAGTTAACCATTGTTGTTGGCACTCAAAATAGGGAATTGAAACAAGCTGTATGGCCTAAGTTTTCTCATCTGCAGAATGAAGAGTTTAAATTAGATGCCCTTAACCATCTAATTTTTCCAGGCTTCAATTTCTTTCATTCTAAGATTTGAATATTCCTTTCTGAAGGTTCATTCCTTCATTGGCACACCACTTGCTATGCTACCACTTGACCTGCAGCTAAGAAATTAGAGCAGGTTTTTATAAAGGCCAGGTTTATGCAAGAAGTGGCCTCTGGGGAATTGGTTGTGTCAACCCTGAAGCTGTTGCCCAACTCCTTTTCCTTAGGTCATGGACCTTCTGTAAGGGCTTGGTTTGGGGCCTGTACTCTTCTGGTAATCTTCAGAGCAACAGTCCCTGGTGGCTTCCAGATGTAGAACCCCACAGTATGTCAGCACTGTACAGAACCAGATTAGGTTTCAAGTGGGCATAACAAGCTTTGCTTGGCACACACAGTAAGCTCTTTAGAATGCATGGGCCATTTACCCTTCCTGGCAGGTATAGGGTATTACAACTTCTCAAAGAATTCTAATTTGCTTTGACCCACTTTTTAGGTTAGAAAATGTATTCACTGATGTTAGGGCCCAGTTCTTGAGCAAACTGTTATAATTAGCAGCTGGTTAAGAAAACACAACTCTTCTCATCTTGTCCTGTCTCTCCTCCCCCTAAATGTTGCTGAGATATGTAAACTACTTATTTGGGTTTAATCAAACAAAATGAACATACATGCCTTAATAAAGTTAAAGATTGTTTGAACTTGATAAGTATTAAAGAACACTATTTGCTCTTTGGAACACCTTAATGATATGTTTCTCTGTGTATTTGTGCTTGTGCTGTCTGCATTTTCTCTTGCAGCTTGAGCTCAGTGACAATAGAATTTATGGGGGTCTGGATATGTTGGCAGAAAAACTTCCAAATCTCACACATCTTAACTTAAGTGGAAATAAACTGAAAGATATCAGCACCTTGGAACCTTTGGTAAGTAATTGAGAATTTGGAATCCAGGATTTATTGGTCATTTTCATTTTCATAATTCTTTATAGTGAGGGAAATGATTGGAAATAATTATTCATTGACAAAGTGATAGCTTTTTATTCTAATTCTTTATGGGGAATACAGTTTTCAAGGTCAGAGCCTCTCTAGTTATCTGTGTTCCTATGACTTTGCTCTCCCTGCCTGATACTGTGGTGGCTTCCTTGAAAGGAGAATTCTTTTTTTGTCTTTTTAAAATTTCATATATTTATGAAATTCAACATTTATTTTAAATTTTTCCCCCAGACTGGCCAGGCTATTCTATACTTTTATAGAAAAAACTATCTATATTGGGTGTTATACCTGAATTGTAGATGAAATGGAAGTCCAAGGACAGTTGCAGTAAGTTTTAGGTCTTCTAATTTGTGATCTGGTGCTCTAGCTGGATCACTGTTGCCCAGTTTTACATGGGAACCCCACAGTCCTCCTCAGTCTTACATACTGGGATAAGCTATGGAAAGTTAAGTTTAAGTGCCAATTGGGTTATAGACTTGCTGTGTGACCTTGGGCAAATTGTTTCTTCTCTCTGGGCCTCAGTTTCCTCACTTGTGGAAGCAGGGAAGACAATAATCCCTGCCTTACCTCATTTAGGAGTTCTGAGAATAGAATAAGATAACACACTTTGCTTTGTAAATTGGGAGGCTGTGCTAATGGGGGTCCAGTCTATCTAGAAGTTGTAGTGTTCAGAAAAGAGCTTCTGAAAGTAGGGGTTAATGTAGGTTGTGGGCAGCCATGCAGGCTATTTTTTTGGATGCCATCTGGAAATTTCTGTGAACTCAAGATTGTTAAATGACTGTTTTCCCTAAGTATTCTACCTGTATGCCATACATTTGGCATACAGGTAGAATTCCATTTTAATAAGGCTAACGGAACTCAAAACTTGTTTCATACTACCCAAAGACGCTTATGGCTTCTGTGTGTTTGTACTGGATACATAAAGTCAATATTTCCATTTGACACAGCTTGCAAACATTAATTGGGAGAAGGTTATGTAGTAGATAGCTGTCTTTCATGATCCAGAAGAGCAGAACCCAAGAGGATAAGACATTCTCTGTTATCTCTGTTCTGATGTCACATTATATTGCAATATTTGGATTTCACATCACTTGTACAGAATGTTCTATTGATATTTCAATGGAAGATAGAGTTAAATTGTGACTTCTTTCAGTGAAGAGTCTTTCCTGTCAGAATTACGGGGTCTTTTCCCTCCTGATTGAGGCACTGCTCCAATGTGGATTTAATTATCTTTTACTGAGTCACTTTATTTGTATGTTTCATTAAGTAGACCACATTTAGCTCATATTTCTTATAAATGTTGGGAGCATGTTTCTTACCTTAGCTCCGTGGATTTTGCTCCTTTTTTCTATTATATATATACTCAGACACTTAGGCTCCCTCATTTTTACTAGTTCTATTCTTTTCCTCCAAACCAATGTCCATTTCCAGTGTTTAAGCAAACATTGAGTTTTGCTGTATTCAAGGACGTTAACAGTTGCCCATTGCATCCTCATTTTAGAGATGAGGAAACCAAGTTTAGAGTGCTTAAAAAATGGCCACAGGAAAAAGGCAGAGTACGGATTCAAATCCAAGTCCACCATTCTTTCTTCTGCTCTTGGGACCTGTTCTTTAGCTTTTACCTGCAGATTTATTCCATATCCAAATTAACCTTATCTGGGAATTCCAACAGGATCACCAAATTAAGTGCTGATGATCTCCCAAGTCAGATAGCTAGCTACACCAAGACTTTATTGTTTATGTGTTAATGACAGGCCTGTCAATTCGGGGTTACCGAGAGCCTAGGAATCCCTATTTTATAGAACAGAGTACTAGGCAGTACCTTTCCAAGCTCGATTACTGGCTTTTGCCTAATTCTCATGGCAACCTGAGTCGTCTTTGATGTTTCCATCAGAAGCCTTTGCTGTAGTACTACTGGCTTGTTAAGAGTCAATGGCCTTTTAGGAAATGGGCCACAACAGGAGGTGAGTGGCAGGCGGGTGAGCGAAGATTCATTGTATTTGCAGCTGCTCCCCAGCAGACAGGTACCGGTCCGGTCCGTGGCCTGTTAGGAACCGGGCCATACAGCAGGAAATGAGCATGAGCCAATGAGCGAAGCTTCGTCTGTATTTGCAGCCGCTCCCCAGCACTGGCATCACCACCTCAGCTCCACCTCAGATCGTTAGGCATCAGATTCTTATAATACTAGTCCTTGGTGCCAAAAAGGTTGGGGACCGCTACTCTAGCACACAGAGGCAGAACAGAAGCAAATCGTATGAGGAAGCTGTTTGCTTGGCTGTTTCTGACCTGGTAAGTGATGTATGAGGGCCCTTTGGTGGCTATGAAAGCCTCAGTTCCCTGGGACAGTGAAGAATGAGAAATACTCATTGTTGTATTTACCATTTTTGGAGGAGCTGCTATGTACCATACACTGTAGTGGATGCTTTATGTATATTATGTCATTAGTAACTCTCAAAGAACATATCTGCAAAGTAGCTAGAAATAGCATGGCCCTCATTTTACACATGAGGAAGCTGAGGCTTGGGAGAGGCTAAATCCCTTGTCCAGAGTCACACACTTGGTTAACCTATGACAGAGCCACAGTGCTGCACATCCAAGGCTATCTGGAAAAGCCCAAGCTCCCATCCTTCTCTGAACTGGCTACTCAGATTCCTGGGGGTGCTAGGTAGGTCTCCTGAAATTAGAACTTGGAATAAAATAAAACTGTAGAAGGTGAAAGGGGGAAATGTTGGGGTCCATTTTCACTTCTGAAAATATTCTTCAGTGGGGAAAAACACCATCCTCATCCTCATTAACCACATACATTTTGAACACCTCCGTTGAGCCCAGTTCTTACAGCCACTGCAATGATTGTGAATGCCTCTACTTGCTACAGGGACATTAATCGAGAGACAAAGAAGGCATCAATTCAAACTTCCTTGGACACCTTTTTTAAGAGACCTGGGCCATCCAAACCATCCCCCAAAGCCCTTCTAAATTCTAAGAAGGCAAGCAAAATTATTGTTAATAAAATGTTTAATGTTTATTATGGCTAGCCTATTAGTTTTAGGCCAAATTTCTGGTATGATATAGTTGTGATTTTTTTTTTTTTTAGCAGTATTTAGACATTACATTGGGATTCTGAATGATCTGTATAGTGTATTTTAGGCCTTAAAGTATAATTTTAATACTTTAAACAATTCTAAGATACTATAGTTACTGGGGATTTTGTTGTCGATTTACTTTCACTTGATTTTCTAGCATACTATTTGGCATGTCTGAATTATAATGGGTCCTTTCTCAAGAAGTAACCAAAAATCTCACAGATTTATAAAGTTTCAGAACCAGGAGAGCTTTGGAGGCCCTGCATACTGGGACAGTCAATACAGCTAGAGCAGGGGCTTGGGGCACTGTAGAGCAGGGGTTGTATGCATTTTTGTGCCTTCATTTCTAGGGAATAATTTTCAGAAGTACGTGGCTCATTCCTTTGAGCAAAGAATTTTTAGACTGAGCCTCTTTAGGAAAGCTGTGTAAATTTACTTATGGTTGTATCTTAGCTGGTTATAGAGTCTACCTTTTGTGAAGAGAAAAGAGTTCCCAGTATGCTAGCTAGTTGTCTGGAGTGGTATTTCAGCCTTTCTTTTCCTCTTTGGCAAGAATTCATACCTGGGCTTCTGGAAGTCAGGGCCTGCCCAGTGGGCAACCTACTCTGAAAGCTACATGACATAAAAGCAGCTCTCCCTATGATGAAAAGGACTGGAGACAGCTTTCTTAAGACCTCGAGGAACTGATGTATAGAACAGAAGTACATTATTTGATCCACACACTCCTGGATCATTGGTGTTTTGAGGAGTGTGGTTGCCTGTTCCTATAACCCTGCTTTGCATTCCCTGTCTGGCCCTGTTTCCAAGGGCTGCTCAGTGAGAATAAAACAAGTGTGGGAACCTCATCTTTGACCAGAGAAATGAAGATTCTGTAAGTGCATAGGTCAGCAACACTTTCCTCTAAAGGTAATAGATCTTTTAGGCTTTGTAAGCTATACATTCTCTGTCACAGCTACCCAGCTTTGCCATCAAAACACAAAAGAAGCCATATGTAATATATAAACAAACGAGTGTGGCTGTGTTTCAGTAAGACTTATTTTACAAAAACAGGCAATGGGCCGGTATGGGCCAGCAGACCATCTTTTTGCCAAGTCCTATTTTAGAGCAAAGTTTTCCATATCATTTTGTAATTCTCTAGAATTACACAGAAAACCCAAGTCCTGACGACAGGGTTTTGTTTCATCTGCATTCTATCTCAGGTCTTTGTGAATGTTGAAATAGTTTTTCCAATAAAGCATCAAAGCCTTTAAGCATCAACATTTAGTTTTTGAAGCTTAAATTCATTTAGAGATCCTCTTAATATTTTTTATTACTACTTGATTAGAGAATACCAGGCTTTTTCTCTTCATTCAGAACCATTAAAAATTACATTTATGAAGCTATATATAGCATATGCCCTCTGGGCTTATAGCCCCTATTCTAAAACGCAGTACCTTTATGCTCTCTCCTCTTTACCCTAAGAGGGTCTGCTGTCACTTTCCGTTGCTCTCTTTACTTGTCTGTAATACGATCTCTGCCCTCTCAATCTCTTAATTCATCAAAACTTAATAGACCTGGGGTTGAAGTACTGATCACTGATGTCATAACAAATGAAGATCTGCATAAAATACAGGGACATTTTCCTATCCACTTGGACTATTCAAAAAACTTTTCTTGGGTCCGGTTTTTAGATTTTAACTATTTTAGATAGATAGATAGATAGATAGATAGATAGATAGATAGATAGATAGATAGATAGATAGATAGATAAAAACAGGTTCCAAACAAATGAGGTATTGCAACAGAGTTTCAAGGTATGGTAAAACCAGAAGAATTTTATATCAGAAAAGTCTGGTGATAGTGACTATTAAGAAAAGAGTGTAATGTTTCTCTGTTTAAGTTTGAACTAAGTTTCCCTTCCTTTTCCCCAGCATGTATTGAATCCTGTCTTCCTGGAAAATATCTGCATCACCACACTTTGTGCTTTATTATATTCTATTCTCTAATATTTCACATCTGTGTGCTCAAATAGAAATCACAAATACTGAGTCAATAAAATGAATGATTTTTTTCCCCATATTACTACCCTAGAACATTGAAGACTATGCTTAATACCCAATAAGTTCTTATTGGCCATTTGATTACTAAAATGTTTAACATTAGTTTTGAACCAAATTTATTAAATTCTGTGATTTGTCTCAAAACTGAAAAGATCCAGTTTTAGTAACTTTTTTTTTTGCCCTCCCCCTCCCAGTAGTAACTACTTTTTGAAATTTATATTTAAGACTAATGCTGCCAGAAAAAGACAGTTCTTAGAGATAGGTAGATGTAGAAGGGAAAGACTAGTTAAAATCTAGTGGCCTCTAACATAAAGGTTGCAAAGGACTTAAGTTGTTTTCCTGTGTACAAGGCAGAGTGGGTAGTAGCTAACAATACAGAGCCTAGAATTTTACCTCTTTAGGAGATGAGTTTGTTGCTTACATTCCTTTGGTTTAGGAGATGTATTTTTGATCCTTTTCAGAAAAAGTTGGAATGTCTGAAAAGCCTGGATCTGTTTAACTGTGAAGTTACTAACCTGAATGACTACCGAGAGAGTGTCTTCAAGCTTCTGCCCCAGCTGACCTACCTGGATGGCTATGACCGAGAGGATCGAGAAGCCCCTGACTCAGATGCCGAGGTGGATGGTGTAGATGAAGAAGAGGATGATGAAGGTGAGTGGGCACAACGTCCAGTGAACCTAATGACTGCCTTTTAAGGGTCCTGATAAAGCTAATGAATATTCTTGCTGTTGAGAAAAATATATCCATGCATGTAGGTATTCCATTGAATTTTGGAACAAGGATATGTTTAATTTTAATAAGCTCTTGGGACATTGAAGCCTTCAAATGATACCAAATAAAAAAGGTTTGTTAGCTAATTAGTCTTGAATTTGGATCCTACAGATTATAGGCTACTCCAACCCATTGAAATACTTGTGGTTTACAGTTTACTTAAAGGACCATCATTTCATGTCTCTTAGTTTCCGTCTAGCTCTTCTCCTTTATTTACTGCCCAGTCATCCATACAAATTCAGCTTTTTCAACACTTCCAGGAAGCCTTTCCTGACACCCGTGAGAGCTAGATTAGGTTTCTTTGCATTCTAGAGCAGCCCTTTGCTTACTTACCTCTTTCATAGCACTTGTCAGTCTCTGCTAGTCTTGTCCCTCCCAACTGTGTCATGATTATCTTCTTGGGTAGGACTGTCTTTTTTCTCTATTCACAGGACCCAACATTTACTAGGTACTTGGTACATGTTTGTTTATGTCCAAATATAAATAAAATTGCTTTCCTGCCTTTATTTTATGACTAGAATTTAAGAACGTAGTGATTTCAAAGTACTATATATTGGATTACGGTTTTCATTAATAAGGAAAATAATCTCTGGACATAATGAATATAGTTTCTATTTTTGACATTTGATCAAGTTTTTTTTGTTTTTTGTTTTTGTTTTTGTTTTTGTTTTACATCCAGTTATCTTTAAGAATCTTTGAATATTTTCTACCCAAAATATCCTTCCTAATCAGCTGTGCCTTCCTTGCACAGTGACATGTTTACTCTGAGTTACTTTTAGGATAAATGGTTTCTCACCTCCAACTGGCTTAGAGGAAGCAGAGCAATTAGTTTTCACATGTCAGCATGAAGAAAACACATTATAGCATTCTTGACGTTGCTCAGATTTGTGGTATTATTGTATTTGAAGCATTATTTTAATTTTTTTTTTTTTTTTTTAAGATAAAAAGTACGCAAGACAAATGATTAAGAAAAGTGCAGGAGGAAAATCAGGCAGCTTGAATGCAATTATTAGTGTAGTACTCCAGAAGTATTTTTACAGTTTTGTTTTGCAGGAGATTTGAGAGAAGGCAAAAAAAAGAGATGAGAAGTTGATAAAGTGGACACAGACTAGGACATCTTACCTCATCCAAATGTTTATGTCACTTATTCCCCTCACCACAGGTTCCTAAAAACCTTTTGTGCCTTTTGTTGTCTATTTAAATTCACCTTAAACAGGTTGAAAGGCCACACATGCAAGAGCCTGTAAAGGATATTCTTTGGAGGGTGGAGGGCAGTTCCTGAGAGTGAAGATCAATCAGGCAACAAATATTTGAGCATTCTTATGTGCCAGGGATTGTGAGAAATAGTTTATAAAAAAAACATGGTTCCTGTCCTCGTGGAGCTTACTGTTTACTAAGAAGAAAATGTTAAATATTCGTAACTAATAAACAGAAGTGAGCAAAGTGTGCAGTAATAGAGAAGCACCAGGTGCTTGTATGAGAACATGAGCTGGGATAAGGTCTGGCAAGTCTGCCTAAGGAAGTGATTTTTAATTGAGACTCAAAGGTTGAGTCAGTGTTAGCCTAGCGGAGAAGAAAGGAAAGAACATGCAGAGGCAGGAGGCAGGCGAGAGTACAGCAAACTCCAGGACCAGGAGTGGTAAGAAATGCTTGACTAGAGGCCTGCACCAAAAATAGTAGAGACAGAGGATGCAGGTGCCTCTCTCACCCTGCCTCCCTCTCTTTCTCCCAGGTTCCTGATTTGGGCAACTGGCTTTGTAGTGGTACCCTTACCTCAGAGAATTTTGTTTCTTCGTTTGTTTGTTTTCTTTCATTATTTTGTAACTTTCTTATTATGGAAAAATTCTATTAGACATAGACAAAGGTAGAAATAGTAAAACTAACTTTCATGTTCCCATGACTGAGCTTCAATGATTACTGGTTCATGGCTGATCTTATTTTATATGTATACACTACCCCCCACCACCTTCCCCTTTCTCTACTTTGAAGTGAATCTCAGACATTGTATCAGTTCATCAGTAAGTATTATAGTGTACATCTGTAATAGTTCATCAGGAGTCCTGGCCTCTAGGTTTTATGGGACTCTGGACAAAGGGAATGAGCTGCAGCATCTCGAGAAAGAGAAGGTGGTTTATTTGTCCTGTGGACCAACCCACAGTTCCCCAACACCTTAGCAGGCGTGCCCCATGAGACATCAGGGTATTTAATGAATTCCTTTTGGACTGTTTTCAGAAGGAGAAGATGAGGAAGACGAGGACGATGAGGACGGTGAGGATGAAGAGTTTGATGACGAAGAGGATGAAGATGAAGATGATGACGTAGAAGGGGAAGAGGATGAAGATGAAGTCAGTGGGGAGGTCAGTGCAACTGTTTGCTGTCCTGCTTCCTATTTATAAAGCAAAGTGTGAATTTTAAAAAAAGAAGAAAAGAAAAAGGTCTTCTGAAGAAATTAGTATACTTGCAAGTAGATTAATATCAGTCTGATTAATTGAGCTCTTGGTCCCCTTTTTAATAAATACTAAATAGAATGTTTACTGAATGCTAACTGGACATAGCGCTTGGCTCCGCAAGATAAGTTTTGACCCTTTAACTTGGGAGGAAGCAACGAGTTGAGTATTACTCAGTAGGATGAGAAAACTGGAAATTGAAGGTATGTCCATCCCTTTCTTGTATTCAAAGAAAGGTAATGTTTACCAAGTCTGATTTTGTTCTTGTATATTCAGCTTAATTCAGTAAATATATGCCTCCTGTGTTAGAGCTGGGGATGTAGTTAAATAAAAATGTGGCCCTGACCTGAAATAGTAGGTAGTCTAGTTTAATGTAACACCTAGTAATACAGTATTTCTGAGGAACGGCATGCCATAGGAAGATAGGAGAAAGGAGTGACTTAACTTTGACCCTCAAGGTTTGTGAAAACAAGTCAACAAAGTTAGAGGTCATCAAAAAGCATATTCTTTAGTACAGAAATAAGGCTGAACATTTGTATAGTCTCAGGTGTTTAATGAAATTAAGTTCCTGAAAGAAGCTTTTTATAAGAACAGTACTGTAGAAATCTTTGTCCAAACCTACTTTGAAAGTCAAGATTTTAAAATCATATCTTGAATTATCCATTACAAGTTGTATATTAATTAAACATGTCTGGCAAATAAAATGCTTCTGAAAAGCAATTTTTAAAGAAAATTTTTCATTAAGCTTATTAAGAAAAACAAATCTCAATTCATGAAAGTAGATAAAAATAACATTACAGTTTTCTACTTGATGGATTGTCACATTCATTGGGAAATTATATTTTTATACTTCTTTTTGTATAATGGCATGCTGTTTACCATTCTTTAGGATGAAGACTTTGGACATGATGGAGAAGTTGATGAAGATGAAGACGATGAGGATGAGGACGAGGATGAAGGTGGGTCTAATGCATGTACTTTGGTGTCCTCCTTAATTAAAAATTGGGGGGGACCCCATCAATTAATTTAGAATTTGGAACCACTGAGAAAAAAATAAAATGTCCTTTGCCCTGGTGCCCTTCACAGGCACTTTTATATAGCCTTGTCAGTGCATCTGTGCTAGTGCTCTGTGGTGATTAATAATGTCTCTGAGTCCCCAGACTCGAATTGTGTTTTTAGACCCCATCATTTGTGTTACTACCAGGCATGAGGTTTCTGTGTTTGGAATTCTTTCATTAAAAAAAGTCTTAATTGGATCACAATTTTTGCAGGATATATAAAAAGGACCTTTCCGATTTATCAGTGTTATTCCTTTCCTTTCCCCACCACAATCAAAACCAGTGATATACCTATTAATACTCATTGAAAGCACAGACTCTCATGCTTGTGTAGGTTTCAGACTACCAGGTTGTTTGTTCTGCTTTCCATTGGTTCATACTTTGTCAGCATCTGCTCTGTGTGCCAGGCACTAGACTAATTTATACTGATAAAACAATCCTTAGGACCTGGTTTCTGCCTTCAAGGAGCTTTTTGGGATATAATTTGATGCAGATTTAGTTAACTTCTTTGAAATAGCCATGAATTTTTACTAGTTGAAAAACTGATGTATAGGTCTCTGTGTCTCAAATACCCAAGGAGTCTAAGAAATCTCTTTAGTTAATATTAACTTGCTACAATTTGTGTCTTACCATGTTCTAGGCTAAATACTTTGTGTTCTCATTTAATCCTCAGAATAACCCTCTCAAGGTAGTACCATTGTTCCCATTTTATAAATAAGAAAACAGGATTAAAGAGGTTAAATGGCCTGCCCAAGGTCAGTTGTTAGCGAGCATGGGTCAAATACAAGCTAGCTAACACTGAAGTTCTTGGTACGCATTTTAATAACTGCTAATGTCTCATTGTTGGCACCAACAAGTGTAAGAAACATTTGGAAGACTGCAACTTAAAAGTGAGGAAACTGGGTTAACTTTGCTGTCTTGGTTCCGTGGTCACTATGTATTTTAAAATTAATACATTAACAACATACTGATCTGATCAAGCTTGCATCTTTTTTTTTAATCTCCCAACCACCAAAAAATTCATTATTGTTATCTCCCTTAGCAATAACCTAGGCAAAATGCTCTTCAGTTGTCTCAAAGTGAATTTTTGTTGTTATACAGAGGAGGAAGAAAGCGGGAAAGGTGAAAAGAGGAAGAGAGAAACAGATGATGAAGGAGAAGATGATTAAGAGTCCAAATAACCTGCAAAAAAAGAACTGTTCAGTATTGTTTGGACTGCTCGTATGGATTTGGTAGCTGTTTAAAAAAAAAAAAAAGTAGCTGTGATACAAACCCCAGGACACCCACCCACCCAAAGAGCCAAAGAATAGTTCCTGTGACATTCCGCTTCCTCCATTTAGTCCCTCTTGGAAATCCACCACCAAGCTTGGGAACTTCACCCCAACAAAATTGTAAGCATTGTTAGGTTTTTGTGTAAGACTCTTGCTGTAGCGCGGATAGCTGTGATTGGTGAGTCAACAGTCTGTGGCTACCAGTTACACCAAGATTGTAACAGCATTTTTACTTTCTGTACAACAAAGAAGCTTTGTAAATAAAATCTTAACATTTTGGGTCTGTTTTTTTTCATGCCTTTCTTTTTAATGAAATTTTTTTACATTAGGACATTATATGTGACAACTGCCAAAAAAGTATTTTTAAGAATTTAAGTGAAATAAACATGTTCCTCTTTGGTAAAGCCTAGTTGTATGCTTACATTTTTAAAACAGACTTTAATTGTAAGCTCACTAAAATTAAAACACTAAAGAACTGGTTTCTCTGGCATTTTTAATATTAGTGTTTGTTGAGGGGAAATGTACAAGTGTATGATTTTTGAACATTTAAATCTAATCCTCATTCTTGATGACTGTGAGAGTAAATGAGGTAGACTTTAAAAGTAATGTTTGAAACTTAGTGCTCTGGAGCTGCTGAAAGCCAATAAAAATGTTAGAGTCAAATAATTGGTGAATTAAGGAAAAGAAGACAGTATAAAGGAAAAGACCTTATGCTGAGTTGCAGGAGAGCTGAATTCTAGTTCTGGCTCTGCCACTGATTTCCTGGGTGACCTTGTGTTGACCTCTTGGATCACCTCCCAGTTTGTAAAATTGAGGGGGTGTGACCAAATGGCTTCTGAAGTCTTGCAGCACTGATGGTCTGTGACCGTCACTGACAGGAATGTCTGAAGAAAAAAAATGGGCTTTGCACCAAGGCTGAAACATGTAGGGGTTTGACTAATGGGTGAACAGAGTATGGTTTGTTATCAAGACAGGCGTGCTAAGGAGGAATGACATGTGAAAAGCCTTGCTGAGGAGCAGGCAGGCACTGCCTGAGGTCAGCTCAGCTTTTCCAGAGGATGGAAATTTTCTCTATTCTTAACAGATTTTAAAAGGATTTGGGGGAGGGGAAGATACTCTAGTCTCTGTATTCAATGGCTCAACCATTTCATAGATGTTATGACTGCATTGTCAATATTTTTGTAGTGGAAGATTTGAGGATTGTTTTAGTAAATCTTAGCTACAAGCTACTATAATAAGTGGGGTTTTTATGCATGTAAAGCAGAATCAAATTTGAATTTATATCTAGGAAAAGTTACATAGTATCATTGGAACCCCCAAAATGTCTACTTTAAAACTGAAGTCTCTAGTCTTTAAAGTGGAGTTTGCTTTTTGCAAAAGGAATTCAAGACTATTGGATTTGATTTCTGGTTTAGCAGCTCTTTATTTTCTCCACAGGCCTTATCTGCCATTTGGCAATACTTTAATACATTATAAAGCAACTTCTTTCTCTGGCATTTTTAATATTAGTGTTTGTTGAGGGGAAATGCACAAGTGTATGATTTTTGAACATTTAAATCTAATCCTCATTCTTGATGACCGTGAGAGTAAATGAGGTAGACTTTAAAAGTAATGTTTGAAACTTAGTGCTCTGGAGCTGCTGAAAGCCAATAAAAATGTTAGAGTCAAATAATTGGTGAATTAAGGAAAAGAAGACAGTATAAAGGAAAAGACCTTATGCTGAGTTGCAGGAGAGCTGAATTCTAGTTCTGGCTCTGCCACTGATTTCCTGGGTGACCTTGTGTTGACCTCTTGGATCACCTCCCAGTTTGTAAAATTGAGGGGGTGTGACCAAATGGCTTCTGAAGTCTTGCAGCACTGATGGTCTGTGACCGTCACTGACAGGAATGTCTGAAGAAAAAAAATGGGCTTTGCACCAAGGCTGAAACATGTAGGGGTTTGACTAATGGGTGAACAGAGTATGGTTTGTTATCAAGACAGGCGTGCTAAGGAGGAATGACATGTGAAAAGCCTTGCTGAGGAGCAGGCAGGCACTGCCTGAGGTCAGCTCAGCTTTTCCAGAGGATGGAAATTTTCTCTATTCTTACAGATTTTAAAAGGATTTGGGGGAGGGGAAGATACTCTAGTCTCTGTATTCAATGGCTCAACCATTTCATAGATGTTATGACTGCATTGTCAATATTTTTGTAGTGGAAGATTTGAGGATTGTTTTAGTAAATCTTAGCTACAAGCTACTATAATAAGTGGGGTTTTTATGCATGTAAAGCAGAATCAAATTTGAATTTATATCTAGGAAAAGTTACATAGTATCATTGGAACCCCCAAAATGTCTACTTTAAAACTGAAGTCTCTAGTCTTTAAAGTGGAGTTTGCTTTTTGCAAAAGGAATTCAAGACTATTGGATTTGATTTCTGGTTTAGCAGCTCTTTATTTTCTCCACAGGCCTTATCTGCCATTTGGCAATACTTTAATACATTATAAAGCAACTTCTTCTGTAGCCTAAGTGTCTTTAAGTTTTGTAGATGTCAAATATCAAAATAACTTTGGATGACTATTTTTCCTGCTTTTTTAAGTTTACAGAACTTTCGAGTATCTACCAAGCACCTAGGATATGCCAGGTTCCTGGCTGGGCAAGAGGGAGGGTTGGGATAGAGACAAGCTAGCCCTTGGGTGCACACGGTAACTAGGAGTGGAGACAGACACAGCAGTGATACTAGGACCTAGAACAAGAGGTCCAATAAGTTCTAGGATAATTCAGAGGCTGGAAAGGTAGCTTCCAACTAGGAAGATTGGGGAAGTTCCCTAGAAATGAAAGTATTTGAGCTGCACATGCAAATATGAGTAGGGTTTAGAAATGAGAATGGAGAAAGGGAGGAGCATGATGAGCAGAGGTCTGAAGTAGGCAACTGCTGAGTGCATTTAGATTCAAATAGGCAAGATTGATTAGAAAATGAGAATAGAAGAATGGCAGGTGAGACGGGCAGTAATTTGGGACCTTATCGTGCAGGGGCTTGAAGGTCAAACCTTGTGCATTCACTTTGTAAAATGTCAGCTTGACCTACTACATGTAGCCAGTGAGGATGTCTAGGGATTCATCAAGCCAGGTTCTCATTTCTATCGTGTTTTTCTTTTGAAATTAGGTTTTCCAAAAGCCTGTGACATTCTGACCTCTGGGAGGTCCTTGAGGCTCAGCTGCTCTTGACTAAAGACAGTTTTTAAATCTTTGAAGAAGCAAGCTTTTTGGCGATGAGGTCACAGAGTAGACCGTATTTCTGGAGTTGTCTTCCTGTTTAAAGTTTGGAGATAGACCTTCACTGAATGGGTCTGCCTCCAGCTTTTGCAGTGAATATTTGAGTTAGAAAATGTCTGAGGTGGGTGAGAGCTGTGGTGGGCTGGATGACTAGTCCTGACTTGACCCTTCATGGTCAGTGGAGACATCTCTTCCACACATACCCCTGCCCTCCAGCTAGAGCAACTGCTCTGTTGCTGTGTGATATGTGGGAATATCATGATTGCATTTGAAGCATTTGTCCCTGAATAAAAGGGTTGGAACTATTGCTCATCGAAGAAATGGGGAAACAGGTACGAGAGCTGGCCCAACTGGTAGAGTGATGAAGGAACCTAGCCTGGAAACTATGTAGCCCTGTTTTCAACTTTGTGCTCTTACCTTGAATTCACTCCTGCTACAGGAATTTGGGACCTGAAGAGTGACACTTCTAATGGAAATGCAGAACATTTTGTGTAAAACACTAACTCCCCCAACCTCATCTCCCCCACCAGGACTCCTAGCTAGTCACATATGGGGAGAGTTACAGCAGAGTCAGTCCTTTCCATTTGGGTTCCAGGTAGCCTACCACCAGAGAAAGGTGAGACAGATCACAAAGGTTCTACCCTCCCTCAGGCTATTTTCTCCAGCCCTGTCAGGTTGTGCTGACATCAATTTTAATGAGTCTGATGATAATTGCTGTGTTGACAGTTTGAAAAGGGGAATCAGGTTACCAGCCTACTTAAGCTTTGGCCAGCCAAACAGTTGCTCTGCAGGAAAATCACCAAGATTACATCAAGTGTAGAAGTTCTTCCCAGAGCCAATTAGGTCAGCTTCATAATCTCTGACCAAGTACTTTATAACTTGTCTCAGCAGTGTTGGGAAGAGCATATAGGGAGAGAAAATAACAGTTACTCTGATTAAGGGGCTTGACCCTGGGCCAGGAAGGGTTTAGGATGTATGTTTTCATTAAGGGACCACCCCATTCCAGCCTTGGGAAAGCAGGAGTGGAGTTGTGAAGGAGGCCTCAAACAAAATCCAGAGACCTATTCTAGCCCCAGCCTGTCCACTGGCTAGTATGTGGCCTTCCTGAGTCATTTCCCTTCTGTGAGCCTCCAGTTCCTCAAATGAAAATAAGGCCCAAGCTAAGTGAGCATGTAGCTCTGTTCCAGCTGTATAAATCTGAATGGGGTACACTCCAAGTTTAACCAGCAACAGGGATACTAGTAGTTACTGATGCTGTTACTCCCAGTTACCTGAGAGCCCTCCTGAGAAGTAGGTAAGGGTTTAAGCTGGTGGAAAATGTCAACTGTGCTTTGGGCTGATGGGAATTGAAAGGATAGACCTGTAGCAGGAAACCAGTGAGGAGGCTATTACAGTTATCCAGACAAAGCTGAATGAGGGCTGCACCCTGCCCGCCCCCCACCTCCCACCCCAGACAGTGAATGACGTGTTTTCCAAAAACTGCAATAGGAATACTAGTAAATTGGTTTTACTGGTCAGACTAATCAGTCTTCTGAGAAATAACATTAGTCTCTCATCAGCATGAGCAGGATGTAGATCTGCCACTAGGGGGCACTTCTGTTTCAAGTCAGGAAGGGAGCAGATGGCCATTTATTGAGGATACTTTTTTTTTTTGAGGATTCTTTTTTAACCCATTTCCCATTTAGAAAAAAAAGTGCAGCTCGCTGCCAGCGTTAATGTAATGTTACATAAACACGCTCTTTGAGGCTGAAGCAAATATGACTGGTTTTCAATGTGAAAATAAAATATAAAAACTGTTCTTAGAATTACTTCTAAACAGAACTTGTCTCTAATTCTAATGTAACAGAAATGTATACAATGATCAATATTTAATAATTTTTTTCGTGTGGTAAATTTCAAAGCACGGAACATCACATTCCACACAAAAATATCGCGTTTCTCTCCAGCTCTTCTTGCCATCATTTGTTTCTAAAGACTATCAATATACTAGAGTGATGTGAAAATAATAATAAAAGTGAGATATTTCATGGCAAACTGGGGGTAAGGTTAGGACTGTAATCTGTGAGTTATCTCAGGGTAAATGCTGCAGCCACAAGTGCTGCTGGCGAGTATTCTTGGGGCAAATGGGAAATGGGTTAATCCTCAAACACCCTGCAAAATGATGCCTGGTAATCCTCATTTTACATATGTACAAACTAAGGGATTTAGAGGTGAAGTTCCTTACCCAAAGTCACATAGCTAGTAAATGGCCGGCCTGGCTGGGATTCTAACCCAGCTCTGCCTGAGTCCAAAGTTTCTGCTCTTTGCCAGATGCACTGCCTTCTGGCTTCTGGCTCCATTCCAATAAGGAAGTTAGTGGACCTGTTTCTTCCTCCTCTGTCTAGGAGCACATGCTGGCTAACGAGACCCTGTTGATTCCAGAGTTCAGGACAGAGGGAGAACAGAGCTAAAGTCTTCAGAATTGGAACCATGAAATGCTTAGGGCTCTGGCAAACTGAGCTCTCTATAAATACTGACAACTACCAGTCTGGGGCTGGAGAACTTAGGTGAATCAATACTTCACTTTTTCCGCAGAGAAATTTTCCAGGAGTCTGACTTCAGGGGACAATTATGTTCCCATAAGAGGCTAAATGTGGCTTGAGGAGTAAATATGAAGTCAGTTATGCCTCAGTCTTCGCTGTCATCTTTCCTTTTCTGCACTTGCTCATTCAAAAAATGTTTATTGGTACCTACCAAGTGTTAAGAAATCCTGTGCTTGGTGCTAGGGACATAGTAAGAAACAGCCCAGACCCTGCTCTCAAGGAGCTCCTGGCCTTGTAGGACAGTTATAAAACAAGGCTGTAAGTAACATAAGGGCAGAGGCCTGGTCTGTCTTGTTCACCATTGTATTGCTAGGGCTTTGCTCTGGGTTTAGTGCTGAGTAGGTGCTGAGGATGGTTCCTGACCCAAAGGAGCTCATAGTCTAGAGGGAACAACAAGAAGCAGCAGTTACCATAAAGAGGAATAAGTGGGTGAAGAAGAGGGTCCTATGACAGCCCAGAGAAGGTTGTTAGGGAGATCAGAGAAGGTTCTGAAAGGAAACGACTTCTAGGCTGATGGCCCTGAAGAAGGTAGCCAAGCATGGCTCACTACAGTGGGGAGTGTGCAGGCTCAGGAAACAGCCTGTGCCAAGCCTGGAGGTGAGAAAACATGACCCTTTAGGGGAACTCAAACTAGTTTGGTGTAGCTGGAACACAGAGTGGCAAAAAATTAGGCAAGGGTCCTAAGTTGGAGGAGGTTTTGGAGAAGCCAACTGCAGGAAGGGCTTAGCACAGTAAGGCTGGCCACTGGGCCCCAAACTCCAGCATCTCAGATCCGAGAACTGGGTCCCCATCCTCTACCTTGATCACCATGACCCAGCACTCAGTACTCTAGTTTCTCCAAAGCTAAGTTCTTCATTGCCCTCTCCTGCCAATAACAGAAAAAAAAAATCCCTTATTGGTTTCAATTTGTTTTAAAGATCTTCTCACACACTCTCATCTATTTCAACAGATTGAACACTGATTCATTATTCAAGCAGGAAAAGCACCAAAAAGCAACAGAAACTGGCTTTAAAAAGAACAAGAGTGAACTGAAAATTGCGACCTTTCCTCCTTAATATAGTAAGGTAAAGTAGCACTACTTTAATTTACTGAAAGCTTTTATTTAATCACAAATAACAGCAGCCTAACTTGCTTTTGTGGGATAATTACATTTTTAAACATAATTTCTCCTTTTTCCCTTTAAACTTAATTTCCACTTATTCATAAATTAGGCAAAACCATAATGGTTTCTTTAGCCCTAAGAGACTGAGTTACTTCATTGTTAGATTTCATTTTCTCTGTAATCAGGGTCTGTTCCTTAGCTAGGTGCGAAAGGCCATTTAACTTGAGAAACATAAAGCACATGCCTTCTAGTCTAGCATAACCACATACCATGGGGGAATGAACTCTGCTGCAACCTCTTTCTTTTGATTGCTTCTTCCTGGCCTCCAAACATGTACTTCTTCAGTACCCCTCAACTCTGGGACCCCCTCTAGTCCAGGATCCATTTTCCATCTGCTTTCAACAACTTAACTTTCACAAAGAAAGGTCTATTTTCACCCTGTTTCCTCACCTCTCCTTGGCCACCAAATCTGCTATCAACAGTGGCCCCCAAGGTCTTGGTCCTTATTCTCCTGAACTACTCTGGGCCTTTGACCCTGTGAGTCTCCCCTTCTCAGGACACAGTATCACCTGCTTCTGATCCCTTTCTCTGTTTCTTCCAGAGCAGCTGCACAAGGCTCATTCCTCCACACTGTTCATCCTTCTGCACACTACCTTCTTCAGCAATCTAATCTATCCTTGGTCTTTTCGTCACTCAGGATGGCTCCCAGATCTCTCCCTCCCGCCCAGACCTCTACTGAGCTTCAGACCTTCCTTTCTTCCTGTCTGGTGGGCAGTTTCACCTACATTATTTATACCACCATGTCCAGAACCTACCCTTCTCACCTTCCACCCAAGGATGCCTTCTCCTCTCCTTTCTGTTATTGTTAATCTGTTCATCAGTCCTGGTAAGTCAAGCTGGGAATCAATGTTATTTTTTCCTTCAAACTGGCTTTTATTTCTCAACTTTGTCTACAACCCAACATAGTTGGGTTCCTGGCCTGGGAAGCAATCCAAGGATCCTAGTCCGAGCTCTTCTCTGACTTTTTAAATGACTTTGGACAAGTCAGTGGAACTTTCTGAAACCTGTTGCCTCTCACATAATAGGAAAGCTACCACTTATTCAAAGCTTACTATGGGCCAAGTACTGTAATCAGGGTTTTCTAGACATCATCTCACAAATCTTGTCAGGTAGGTTCTATATAATTTTTCTGTTTCAGAGAAAAAGGAAAGTAACATTCAGAAAGACTAACATATGCATGATGGAGAGCCGGTTACTGGCAGGGGCTGCGCTGGAACCAGCACTGTCATTCGAAATCCAGAATCCGTTTTTTCCATTACACCGTAGGACGCGCTCTTCCTACGCCCTAGACCTAGACCACGCCCTGCGAAGGCAGCCGGCAGCCTTCTTCAGGGAATGTTTGTTCACCCGTACACGTAGGGACCCCCCGACATTCAAGGACACGCTACCCAGCCGGAAGCCACGCGCCCAAGCCGGCGGAGGACGCCGGACTTCCTCCTCCGGCGACCCTGCCCTCCCAGCGGGTAGCTCCGCCCCCTTCTCCTGGGAGCGAGGCGGGGCCCGATGATTGGCCGCGCGGCGGCCGCGGGCTGACGTGGCGGGGTGGATGTGTGGGCCCGCTGGGCGGCCGACTCAACTGACCTGAGGCAGTGGCGGCCGGACCCAGGCGGGCCGAGGGGCGCAGGAGCACGAGCGGCCGCGATGCCGCTGGAGCTGGAGCTGTGTCCCGGGCGCTGGGTGGGCGGACAGCACCCGTGCTTTATCATTGCCGAGATCGGCCAGAACCATCAAGGCGACCTGGACGTGGCCAAGCGTATGATCCGCGTGGCCAAGGTGAGGGGAGCGCTGCGGGACTCAGGGGTGCCGGCAGGGGCGGGGCCTGGGAAAGGCCGGCCTGCAAGCGGGGCTCCAGGAAGGGGCGGAGCCGCGGAGAGCTGGGACCACCGGCCTCTGCCTCTTGGATTGGGCATGGTGTCCACTTTGCCAAGTCCATATCTCAGTCTTTCGAATTCTCTTCTTCATTCCTTTTCCACCTTGACTTGTCTGCATTATTGCAATTGCTTCCCCACCTGACCTCGCTCTCCCCCTCTTGGAGGATTTCATCAGTCCGTACCCCTGCCTGACGACACCTTCGGTGGCTCTCCACTGCCTGTGGGTAGAATCGGAAACTTTTCCCAAGGTATTCAAAAAGAGTCAGGAGGCTTTGGCTAGAAATAAATAACAAAGATTTATTCAAGGATTTTAGAGTTTGGAAACAGAATTAGGCAAAAATTCCGAAGAAAAAAGTAGAGTTCTTAAACTTAAGTCACATCCTTGGGAATAATCAGTCCTGGCATTTTTAACGCTTGGATTGGTCCAGGACACTTATCAGTTAGATGTCAGGCAGTCTGGTTGATGGATGCTAGGAAGCCTGGACATATCCTAGGTCATTTAGGGAATAGTCTGAGAGTTATCTGTAGGTTTGATGTATGTCTGGGCAATGACACAACAAACCGTTGTCTTTAGGTGTTTACGTAAGACTGGAAAGTTCAAAAATTTAAAATCTCAGGCAAGTTAGGAAAAAGAATAATTTTCTTCACTCCTCAACCTTCATAATGTTAGTAATTTAGCAGCTTGGATAAAATG
>NW_006435793.1:3288255-3299168 GCF_000325575.1 Pteropus alecto | reverse complement strand
CCTCACCTTTCACATAGTCTTCAAGACCTTGATGACCTGGCCCCTTCCCACCTATCATTTTTCGTCTCTGACATTGAAGATGAATTTTTGGAAGTTCCAGAAGTTCCTGGAAGTTCCTGTGGTCTCTCTTGCCTGCCATTCCTTGTGTTTGGAATGTGAGATGGTTAATATGCCAGGACTCCGAGTTCAAATCCTGACTCTATCACTTACCAGCTGTGTGAATGTGGGCTAGTTGCTTAATCTCTGTGAGCCTCAGTGCCTCATTTGAAAACCAGGCTTCATAAGTACTTGCTTAAGAGTCGTAAGGATCAAATGAGATAACTTACATAAAGCTTATAGCACAGTGCTTGGCACACAAGATTTGCAATACAGTCATGCTCCGCATAATGAAGTTTAGGTCAAGGATGGACTGCAGATACACTGTGGTCCCATAAGATTATGATGGAGCTGAAAATTACTATTGCCTGGTGACGTCGTAGCCATCCTAATGTCATAGTGCAATGCATTACTTGTGTTTGTGGTGATGCTTGTATAAACAAACCTATTGAGCTGCCAGTTATATAAGTACAGTTGACCCTTGAACAACACATGGATTAGGGAGCGCCCTCCTCGCAGTTGAAAATCTGCACATAACTTTTGACTTCCTAAAAACTTAAGTCGACTCTCAGTAGCCACAGGGGATTGGTTCCAGGACCCCCTGTTTATACCAAAATGCTGGTGTTCAGGTCCCTTATTTAAAATGGAAGAACAATCCATACAGCCGCCTCTCTGCACCTGTGGATTGGTTCTGTCCACAGATGTGGATAGGGATATGGAAGACTTTATATTTATTGAAAAGATCCACATATAAGTAGACTTTTGTGGTTTAAACCCATGTTGTTCAACAGTCAGCTGTATAGCACATACGATTATGTACAGTACATAATAATAATTATGTTACTGGTTTTTATATTTATTATACTGTACTTATTATTATTGTAGAGTGTACTCTGTTCTTGTTTTTTAAAAATTTGCTGTAAAACAGTATACTGTTACACCAGCAGCAGCTTCATCTCTTATTTTGTCTCTTGGTTGCATTGTTTTCTCTTGTGCTTGATTTTGTTTAATTTATTTTATTATAATGATATATAAGTTTATTATAAGTAGAGATTTGCTAATTGAATATACTTTTAACTTTCAAATTTTGATGCAATTGGAGCATCACACCTTGGCTCATCCTGGAGTTCTGCTGCTTGTTTTTTGTCAGTAGAGATGCAGCAAAACCTTGGACAAAGAAATCATCAACGTTATAGTAAAACAGATAAGGAAATCTCTTATTTTTAGGAAAGAAGCTGAGAAAAGAAGAGGAACTTGTTCTCCACACTGCTGTCGTGTGGAATGTAGTAGAATTTTATTTGACCTCTTGTCTTTAGTAGTATCTACTACTTCACTTTTTGCTTCCTGTAAAGGGAAGGTTTGCCCAGATGCAGGCAAGCCATTTAACTTCTTGAGATAGAGGTGAAAAGCAAAGGGAGCCTAAGGGACACTCTGAAGACCTCATTAGCCTGCTGGAGACCTGGGTGTAGCAGGGATCCAGGTTGCAGCCCTGGGCCAGGACACACTTGGTTTGCATCCTGTAGGAAAGCAGTCTGACTGTCTCTGCTGGAGACTTGTGCAACTTTGGTCACTCTGGGCCTTGGGATCTTCATCTAGACAATGAGAACTGTGTTGTCCAACGTCACTTTCATTTCTAAAGTTCTTTGAACTTCTTTCCAGTTTCATGTCCTGACTGTGCCATCTTGTGATTTTTCCAGGAGTGGGAACATCACTCTTAGCACAGACATTTTTGGAGCCAAGATTTTGAACAGCATGAATACCTCTGTGTCTACAGAAATGTCAGTAAGCTGAGACTTTAGAGAGTTTTCTTAATCTTTCTATTGAGTGGTTTTTTAAAAATAATTTTGAGAGATCAGAAGCTGACTGGCAATATAATTATAGCTTTTATAGCCAGACAATCCAGCTTTTATATTATAGCTTCCGTTCAGTAAGGCTAAGGCATTTCTAAGTTTTATTTCCTTGCTTTTTGCCTAGAACCTCTTCTTCAAACAGGATGTCATACAGAAAAGCACAAATGCAAAACGGCTAAAAGCAGAGTTGTTCCTTTGTTTACCACCTCCAAAAGAGGCTCCTCAGAACAGTTATAGGTCCTGGAGGTACCCCAAAGCAGCTATTTGTATAAATGGAGAAACTCGGGAGTCCAGAGACAGGAAGTGATTTATCTAAGAGTTAGGGTCAGATTCTGATTATTTTTCTGCTAAATTTTGTTTTGGTGCTCATTTTACTACCCTCCACTGAGTTACACAACTTGATATCTTCCTTAACTGTTTGATTAATTTTTAAAAATATTACAATGCAATGCAAAGCCCAAAAAAGGCCCCTGCCTTTTTTTTTTCCCTCCCTATTTTAAGGGGGGAAGGGGAGGAAGTTCCATCCCTGACCTTTCTTTCTTTAAGACTTTTTGCATCTCCTGTTCCTCTTCTTTAGGGGTTCTTACCACCTCTGTAAATCACCATTGTTTTTAAAGATAATAATGTCATAGCAGTTGCCCCAACATTTCTCTTCTCTTTGAGAATCCACGATGGGTCATTGGAAAGAGCCCTAATGTGTGTTGCAGGAGTGTGGAGCTGATTGTGCCAAGTTCCAGAAGAGTGAGCTGGAGTACAAGTTTAATCGGAAAGCCTTGGAGAGGCCGTATGCTTCGAAGCATTCCTGGGGTAAGACGTATGGGGAACACAAGCGCCACCTGGAATTCAGCCATGCGCAGTACAAGGAGCTGCAGAGGTATGCTGAGGAGGTTGGCATCTTCTTCACTGCCTCTGGCATGGATGAGGTGAGCCCTCTGCCACTATGTCATTTGTCACTTTAACAGACTCAGAGCATAGCAGGTGGCCTGGTGGCTTTTGCCTTAGAGCCAGCGCCACAGCCCTTGCTCACTTTAGACTTTTTTGTGCTTTCTGAATCTGGAGCTCCCCATAGTGTTAACCAGATAAACACCCAACTAAACGGGAGGCCGGAGGGGGAAGAGTACCATAGTTTTCAAAACAAGTTGTCTCTGGGAGCAGGGGGCAGCCACACTGGAATCTTAGAGTCCCTCAAGCTTGTGGGAAACTCCTGCCAGGCCAGTTTCCCGCTAGTGGAAAACTCAGTTCCGACAGGTGTCCACCCCTTGCTGAGTGGCCTCGGCTGATTTGGGTGGGGTGGCATTGGCGTCATCCAGAAGGGAGTGGCCATGCTGACATCCTGGAAGAGGCTAGCTGGTGCCAGGTCTCGGGTCCCATCTGTTCTGTGTCCTGGCTTCTCAAGAGTCCTTCATGTGCTCTTTTTTAGAATGTAAAAGAATATTAATTATAAAATAATATCACAGAAAGTTTAGAAAACAGGATAAAGGGGAGAAAAAACTGACTCATAATCCCTATGTGGCAGTTCCTTTTTTTTCATTTCCTCCTGAAGTCTTTTTTATATGCATATTTTATTGCCTGGTTTTTATATTTGTGAATATTTCATTCCATGTATACTTTTCTCAGTTATCATTATACCACAAGCTTTTACCCATATCTTGTTTTTTTCCCCCCCAGCTTTACTGAGATATAATTGGCATATAACTCCTTACATCTTGTGCTTAAAGTTTCTGGTAGGGGTGTAATATTTCTTTTGAGGATTGATTGATTGATTGATTTTTCTTATATATTTCATGAAGTGATCCCCCCAATTATGCTAGCACGCATCTAGCACTACACACAGCCATTACAATAATTCTTTTGGGGATTTATAATCTACTAATTATTTCTCTACTTCTGGACATGCAGAATGCTTTTTGTGTGTGTGTTTATAAATAATACTGAGATGAACGTCTTTTTTTCTGTGTTTTGGGTTCTTTCCTTAGGATAGCTTTGCAGGAATGGATCATTAGATGAAACCTAAGAACATCTGTGTGGCTCTTGAAATATTGGAGATTCTTCTAGTCAACCAGAATATTTGAAGTGACCCCAGTTCATTCTCTAGGCCCTTGACCCTTTGAGCCATGGTTCCAATCCCAAAATGTGTCTGTAAATTGAGTCCAAAGAAACATAAATCCAGCCTATGCCACTGATAGTTTAAAAAAAGGTGGGGAGGCAGAGACCTTCGGGAGACTCGACAAGTCCAGGCTTCAGTACTGTAGCCCAAATTCATTCCTTCAGTCACAGGATTCATAAGCATAACATTCTTCAGGTATAGTTGTGCATTTTACAGTCCTAATTTCCAACTTTTGAATTATATGGTTTACCAAGTGTTTTCACATACAGTAATATATTTTATCTCTATATGCTTCAATTTACAGATGAAGAAATGGAGGCTCAGAGGGGCCGGGAAGTTTGTACAGTGTCACACAGCTGGTTTTGCCCTGGTTAAACTCTGTTCTGTTAACATTGTTCTTTCTGTTCTGGTGCTCTTTACTTCTGTAATGATGTGTTAATTATCGCTCCCGCCTACCAGACTGTTAGTCCCACCATATCCCCAGTGCCTGGCACTTTGTAGTAGAATGAATGAATGAGCCAAACAAAAGAGCTAGTGGGTTTTATCAGATCATTAAAAGGATCTGTAAGTCAAAAAAGGTTAAGTAGGAAAGAATGTGGGTTTGGGGTTAGAAAGAGTTTAAGTGTTGTTTCTGGTTCTGTCATTAACATACCAAGTGATCAAGAATAAGAATCTTTAATATTTCTTGAGTGTTTCTGATATATCAAGTTCTGTGCTAGGGATTTTAAATGTATCAACTCTTTTATTCCTCTTAACAACCTCTTGAGATAGGACGGGTGTTATCTCCATTTCACAAATGAGGATATTGAAACAGAGAGAGGGAGTCAAAAGCTACTGATCAGCAGAGGCTGCTGTGGACCCAGGGGACTCCAGCCTGCCCTCCTCACCACACTCCTCTTGCGTCTCTCCAGGCGGCCTGTTTCCTCATGGGTAAAGGGCAGGTGGATGGATTAAAAATGCCCATTGTGCAGGCTTGTCCTGTGGAGCAGGAGAGACCACATATGTAAAGCATACTTCTCAGGGCAGGACCATGTCTGTGTGTTCACCACCGTGAACCCAGATGCTGGCGCAGTGTTGGCCCATAGTATGTGCTTAGTAAATACCTTGTTGGAAGGAAGTTCATACCCAAGAAATGACATTTTTTCATTACTTGCTTGTTTCAAGCATTGTGGAGTTCAGAACCTTATGGGCTTGCTCTTTGGCAATGGCCTGTAAGACTCAGACACTCAGGGACAGCCAAGTCCTCATCCTTAGAGGGCAGGTTTGGGTTCAGGAAACTGCTGCTTGTTTTTGTGCCAAATATGAATAGACTCAAAATTCCTAGGCGAAACTTTTGATCTGAACTGACTTAGTAATGAGTCAGTAAGGATACAGATTTGTCTTTGCATGACCCATAAACAGGCTCTAGAGAGAATTTCCAAAAAAGAGTACAGAAGTATTTTGGATCCCTAGTCTTGTCTTCGGTATAAGCATATAGCCTTTCCCAGAATAATTACTTTGAGAAGTACTTTCATTTGGAGAACTAAGTCCTGAATGGTTTGTTAAAAATAATTAGCCTCAGTGGTTTAGGAACAATATAGTTGATTCCTCGGGACAGTTTTCCTAAAACCTGACCATACCTAGCATTGAATCCATCCAAAGCAAGGAGAAGTGGAAGAAATGTCATCTGGGAATTTCACTGCAGTGACAGCTAAAAACAACAATAACAAACTAAAATAACAAAAAATAAACAAACTAGTTCTCAAAGTGTGGTCCGGGAACCCATCAGGGGATTCGTGAGAACTTTCAGAAGGTTCGCAGTGTCAGAACTAGATATCTTTGTGGTACTCAAATGTCATTTGCTTTTTTCACTGTCATTCTCTCACAGTGGCATTTCCCAGAGGCTATGTAATGTGTGATGACATCATTCCTCTAGTAGTGGCTAATGAGAGGCGTTTTTTGTTTTTTTTTTTAAATAACAGTTTTATTGACCTACCATTCCAATTCACCCAATTCAAGTATACAATTAAAGTTTTTAGTACATTTACAGAGTTGCATGACAATCAACATAATTTTAGAGTATTTTTATCATTCTGAAAGGAAAAATTGTACCCATTAGCAGTCATTCCTCATTCCAGTTCTCCCAGCCTGAGGCAACCATGAATCTGTTTTCCATCTCCGTAAATTTGCCTATTCTGGACAATGCATATACGTAGAATCAGGTTATGTCAGAGATGTCAGTCTTAAAACAGAGATGTCAGTTATTCGATTTTAAGTCATTTATGTCTGGCTTCTTTCATGTAGCATCATGTTTTCAAGGTTCATCCATGCTGTAACATGTGTCAGTACTTCCTTTTTATTGCTGAGTGATATTCAGTTTTATGGATATACTACATTTTATTTATCCATTCATCAGCTGATGGACATTTGGATTGTCCTCACTTTTGGGCTAGTGTGAATAGTGCTATCTTAAACATTTATGTACAGGTTTTCATTTCTCTTGGGTATATATATGCTATCTCTTATGTTGAACATTTTTTGAAGAACTGCTAGACTTTTCCAAAGTAGCTGTACCATTTTATATTCCCCTTGGGAGTGTATGAGGGTTCCAGTTTTTCCATATCCTCATCAACATTTGTTATCTGACTTTCTGATTCTAGACATCCTAGCAAGTGTGAAGTAGTATCTCATTGTGGTTTTGATTTGCATTTCCCTGATGACTAATGATGTTGAACATCTTTTCATATGCTTATTCGCCATTTGTATATCTTCTTCACAGGACTGTCTTTTCAGATCATTTGCTAATTTTTAAATTGGGTTATTTGTCTTTATATATTCTAGATACAAGTTCCTAATCAAATATGTGCTTTGCAAAAACTTTTCCTGTTCTGTGGGCTATCTTTTCACTTTCTTGATGGTTCTTTTGAAGCATAAACACTTTTAATTTTGATGATGTCTGATTTATCTATTTTCTTTTGCACTTGTGTATGTTTGTGATTGAAAAATTTCTCAGTTTTAAAGCACAATGTGATATCACTACACAACTATCAGTATGGCTAAAATAAAAAGTGGCAATAACACCAAATTGTGCTAAAGATGTAGAGAAAATGGATCAAGCTGGTGGTAATGTGGAATGGTTCAGTTGCTCTAGAAAATAATATGTCAGTTTCTTTCTTTTTAAAAAAACAACTTTAGTGAGATATAATTCACATTACAGTTCACCCATTTGAAATGTACTGGTAGAGTCTTATAAAACTAAACACGTGCTTATCATGTGGCCCGCCAGTTGTCATTTGGTAATTTATTCTAAAAGAAATAAAACTTAGCTTCACACGAAAACCTGTATGTGAATGTTCATAACAACTTTACCTGTAGTAGCCCCAGACATTCTTTAGCAGATGAATTGTCGAACATACTAATACATTCAGACTACGGATTACTACAATGCAATAAAAAGGAATGAACTACTGGTACATGCAACAGCTTGGATGGATCTCAAGGATGTCATGCTGAATGAAAAAGCCAGTCTCAGAAGGTTGCATACTATGTGATTCTGTTATATAACATTCTTGAACTATAGAGATAGAGAACAGGTTAGTGGTTGTCAGGGATCAGAGAGGGGGCGGGGAGAAAGGTGAAAGTGACTATTATGCGAGAGCAGGAGGGAACCTCGTAGTGATGGCATAACTCTCTGTCATGACTGGTGATCATTGCGTGAGTCTGTGTATGTGGTAAAATTGCATAGAATTAAATACATGAACATGCAAATGAGTATGTAAAAATGGTGAAATCTGAATAAGATCAGTGATGCTCTATCAGTGTCACTCTTCCGGTTGTGATATTTACACTATAGTTTTGTAAGATGTTACTATCGGGGGGAACTGGGTAAAGTGTACATGTGATCTCTCTGTATTATTTCTTATAGCTGCATATGAAGCTATAATTATCTCAAAAAGTTTAAAATTAAAAATCCAAAATTCCTGTTTTAATTTTAATTTAGTAAATACAGATTGATAGAACTTATATACAAGAGCTCTGTAGAGTCCTTAGTAATTTTGAAGAGTGTAAGCACCAAAACATTTAGGTCCCCATGCTGAATGACGCATACCTAGACTGTATGGTGTGTACCCAGGCTGTGCGGCCCAGTGGTTAAGTGCATGGACTATGTGGTCAGATTTTGAGTTTGAATATGGTTCTGCCTGTTATTCCTGGTGTGTCATGTGGAGGTTATTTAACCTCTTTGTGCTCCTGTTTCTTCAGCTATAAAGTGGGTTAGTACCTGAACCCGTCTTGTGAGGTCTTTATGAGGATTAAATGATCATTCACCTAAAGCATAGCACACAGCTGGCACTCAGCGAACAGTAGCTACAGTTGAAGAAAGCAACATGGGCTGAGGGTCGGCACATCTGGGTTCTTGTCCTGCTCTGCTTTGCAATTCCCTTCCGTGCTCTGGGCCTCTATTTTTTCTTGTGTGTGTGAACTAGCCGCTGTCCAAAGGCTTTTCCGGCCTTTGTAGGGACGGAGTCATTGTAGGACCAGGGAACCCGTCACTAAGGTGACTTATGCCCGAAATGAGGACTTTCCTACTCAGTCCATGTTTCCAGGCACCCGAGCTTCCGAACGTGGATTCTGAAGGAGAGGGCACGTCCTTGCATCTGTGAGGCTGCTTAGGAAAGGTCACTTTAGGTCATTCGTTCCCAGGTGGCTTTGAGGCAAGAAGCAGGAGCCCTTGGAAGATGGAAAGGAGCATGGGCGTTGGTAGTTGGGGCTGCCTCTTGGCTTGTGCCTTTTTGATTTACCAGGAGGCACTTCGGTTTGGTGTGTAGAATGCGTGCTCTGCAGCCACAGTGAGTCCAGGTCCTGGCACTGACACTGCATGGGCTCAGGTGACTAACCTCTTTGAGCCTCAGGTGCCCCGTCTATAAAAATGGGGTAATAAAGATGCCCACCCCGCCGGGCTGTGGTAGGATTCAGTGAGAAGCCTGTGAGGTGCCAGGGCAGCCCAACACCTGCATCCACTGAATGATAGCTATTCTGTTACTTAGAACCCTTTGGAGTTTTTCTGCTTCATACTATCCGGGCAAGGAGATCCCTCTGTCCTAAGAATGCTATTTATTTCCAGCTAGTCTCTTGACTGACTTGAGAGGGAATGCATCCTTAAGAGTCTTTACAAGAGTTAATTTGCTTTGCCAGCCAGGTTCCTCTTCTGAACCAGCATATCCTATCTACCCACCTGCCGGAAGCGGGTTGGTCCATTGTTTTGCATTTACGTGGCAAGTAGCTCTGGGTATTTATCGACCCTAACTTCCTTATGGACAGTAGGCATTTACTGAGTGCCTGTTTTCTCTACTGTGCATGCTCTCCTGGGTGTTCTTTGTTTGCTAAGGAAAGGTTAAGGTGTGGCAGGATTTTATTAGGCCAAGAAGACTATCAGGGCATCTGGGCAAAAGCTGCACAGTGACACGTGGAACTCTGCTGAGACGAGCAGAATGCCTTTGTTCTAAATGGAGAGTTTTATTCAGAAAGCCAAGGGAAGCCATGACCATCGAGGTGGCCCCTGAAGGACATGCTGCCCTCACACACAAATGGGGCATCCCACCAGAGCTGGCCGTCACTCCCAGTGCCTGCCTCCGCTGTGCCCTCTCCTCCTCCCTTTTCGTTTGCCACCACCACAGCAGGGGGCCTCCTGCCCAGGCTGTGGTGCAGTCTGACAGGGACACTGGGCTGAGGGCAGGCCCAACCTTCTTTCGGCTCCATGCTTCCCCGCCATCATTCCTCACCCTTGGCAGTGCTCCAGCACTCAGTCTTCTCCCAGCTCCTCACTGTAGGTTTCTTTTCCTTTCCCTCCAGGACCCAAAAACTGAGGGGAATGGAAGGGGCTTTAGAAGAACCCCAGCTTCTCTCTTCTGTTACCCCTTAGATCAGTGAGCCCCAAAGTTTCTCATAGGACATTATACAGAAATGGGCACACATTGTTAATTCTCATTAATTTATTTAGAATCAGTAAAGCTCATCCCCCCGAATAAACAAGGATTCTGGGTTGAATAACTTTGGGAAACACTGGGGTGAAAAAGCTAGACAAGTGTATTTACTAGGACCCTGTAAGAGGGAGGTCTGGCAATGCAGGGTTTCACCCAAACCAGTTTGCTGGTGTATTTAACTCGGGTGGATTCCCAGGGAGGGTCATACTGGCTGAGTTACTTTCAGGCTGACTCCAAAAGGCATTTTGCTATGGAGTGGGAAGGAGAAGTTTAGAGGCCGCCAGGCAGCGTTCATCCCTACATGGAAAGGGGATGGACAGCTGGGTGGGCAGGGCTAGGGGAAGCCAAGGAGTCCACAGAGAGAAAGGGGCCACAGGCGCCGATGCAGCCTGAGGAGGCTGGGCACAGACCTGAAAGGCTAACTAGCATTGTGCTCATGACTGAAGTTGGCACCCTGTGCAAAGATCAATATGAAATGACAGTTTTCAAAATGGCCACTAGGTGGGGCTGCTTCCCCAGGACTGCAAAATGATCTAGTCAATCCTTTCGGAGCAGGAATTTGCCCCTTTTTTCTCCTCGTTTGAAAAGTGTAGATTTTACAACCCCTGTGGGTAAGCTTTTGAGAAGTATTTTTTCCGCATTTGTTCCTTCCTTGCCCCTGCTCACTTTGTACCTTTCCCGAGTGAGCTCATATATCTATGCATGCTCTTGGAGACTTTTGCATCGTAAGCCACTCTCACAAATCGAAAACTATATAGGAGAAAACTTAGCATAGAATTTTCCCTCTGAAAATAGAAAACACTCTATCTGCCAGATAAAGTGAGAGAGGTGGGAAAGTTTGACTTTGTTCAATCAGTATATTAAAAACGAATGTTTTTCAGTTCCATTCTAGGGCTGGTT
>NW_006435793.1:3276719-3287743 GCF_000325575.1 Pteropus alecto | reverse complement strand
AGATGAGGGAGAAATAAAGAAGAATGAAGGAGGCAGCAAGAACTGCAGCAAAGGTAGCTTAGCACACTTGGAGGTGAGTGGCGCTCAGGCCACACTGGACAGTGTCTCTTGGACAGAGGGGGTTGCAAACTGCCTTTGAACTGTTTACTGGCGGGTTAGCCACTCTGTACGGCTCTCCAGCAGCTCTAACCAGTACATTAGTGGAGGGCTTAAGTATGAAGAAAATTATTTTCTGAGTGCAGTCACCATGATTGGAGTAGCTCATCACCCACTGGGAAGATGGATGGAAGCTCAGGCCGCAGTGGGTTGACTTAAAGAAACTGGAGGCAGAATGACATTTTCTTACTGTTCCTTACCTCCTCTGTGCCCTTTGAATATTCAGGTATGGTAATCTAGCTCTTTGTTCCTCAGTATGATTCACAGAGCGGCAGCCTTGGCATTATCCAGGAACTTATTAGAAATGCAGACTCTTGGGCTCCACCCTAGACTGACAGTCAGTTTGCATTTCGTTTTAATAAGATCCTTGAGAGATTCGTGTGCCTGAATTAAGAGTGTGAGAAGCACTGACCTAGCTCATCAAGTCTACCAAACTCACTTCGGAAACTCAGGCAGTATTGTAGGATAGAACTTAGATATTTGGGAACATTCTGAGACATTGATTCTCCCCACTTCTGATTTTCAACTTCAATTTTTTAAAAAATAGTATTAACAGGTAGTTTTTTGGTTCTTGTAATTTAACAGCAAACTGAGATTTCACTCTTAAAACTTGCGTTCTGCTGATTCTTTCCACAAGTTCTTGTTGACACTTGTCAATCTCCTGAGTCTTATTGATGAATCCCAGATAAGGATGCTGGAATGCTCTAGATAGCTGACTTCAGCCAGTGGTGTTATCGCAATAAAAAGCTACTGAGGTTTCTTTTTTCTGTGGATGGCTTGATTTGAGGTTTGAAAGGGCTTGGGTTTAATAGGTCCTGCCAGCTGTAGATCACGTGTCAGGGCTGGGCCATAAATGCTCCATTTTTTCCACTTTTGGCAAGGATTGAAATGGCCTCTTTCCCGGCTTTTTGGCCCTGCATAAGGGAAGGCCTTTGAGGGACATTCATTTTCCCTGCTTGTCTTTCTGGGTCAAGATTAGGTCATAACCCTTTTACATTTGTTCATTGGGCTCTGGGCCCCTGGGGAAGAAATTCTGGCCAGGGGTCTGATTCTTTTCTGGATTCTGTAGGCTGGTCAGGCCAGCACACAATGTTTGTTGGGTATTGGATGGGTGGCTATGAAAAAAAAAAAAAAAGAATGTTTGATTTGAATGAAATGACTGATAACAAATCTTTGCCTGCTTTCAAGTTGTTGAGAGTCCCCCTTGGCTGGTAAGAGGAGGGGTTTTTCTGTTTGTTTGTGGCTCCTTGCCTGTCTTGAGGGCAGTGTTTTTGAACAATAGTGAAAAAGACCTCCTTTGGTTTTTGTAGATGGCAGTTGAGTTTCTGCATGAGCTGAATGTTCCATTTTTCAAAGTTGGATCTGGGGACACTAACAATTTTCCTTACCTGGAAAAGACAGCCAAAAAAGGTAAGTGTTTAATTTTTGTCATAAAATCTAAAGGAGTCCAAACCTTCGTTTTTACTCCTTTGCTGGCAAGTAAAGGGGGTCTTACGAAGACAGACTTTAGAAACCTCTTTGTAATCCGCATATACCTCCACTTTTTTGTGTACTGACTTGAAAGGGAAGAAGTTAAGGATGACACAGTTGTTATATGAATTTTTAAATTTTAAAATTATTTTTAACTTATTAGAAATATGAAATTAAGAATATGACACTATATATAAAACTTCTTAGAGGAAGCTCTTTGAGAAATACTCTATAGGTATATCATAATGTCTAATATATGCACATTATAATTTGTAATGTGGTTTTACAACACAAGTCATATCATTCGATTCTAACAACCACCCTGGGACTGAAGTAGGTTACATGATTAAGATACTTTGTGCTTATTTCATAGATGTGGTATCTGAGACCACATAACTAGTAAGTAGCAGCTCTGGGCCTCACACTCACTCATGCTCTTGAATCTGGGGTCTATGCTTACCCTATCACACCTCTTAATCCAATGAAATGCTCATCTTTTCCTGAGGAATGTGAAATTCCTCTGACTCCTTAATTCACTTCACTCTGCTAAATGATGTTGAGGGGTGAAGGAAGTCTACATTAACCATGGTTGAGGTCAGGAACCCACCAAGCTCACTTCTGTTCTTCCACAGTGGCTGTCACAGTGTGTGAGAGATGTTTGTGGAATTCAGTTGAATGATGAGACCAGCAGTTGGGGTGTGCTTGAGGGAGAGTCAGAGCTCCTAAAAAGAAAGTGACGATGGTGTTGGTGTTGGGTCACTCAGGCCGCCCCATGGTGATCTCCAGCGGGATGCAGTCAATGGACACCATGAAGCAAGTCTATCAGATTGTGAAGCCCCTCAACCCCAATTTCTGCTTCCTCCAGTGCACCAGTGCATACCCACTCCTGCCTGAGGATGTCAACCTGCGCATCATCTCGGTGAGCAGGAGGGAGAGGGCCATTGTCTCATTGGGCCACTGCAAAATGGCTTTTCTTGAGTCATTTACTGCAGGGAAAATGTAGCCTTTTTTGCAACCAAAATTCTAACCAACTTTGACATGCTTCTTAATTTGAACATCCTTTGACAGAATCAAATTAGAACCAACTATGCAGCTAAGGAAGCAGATACATTCTAAAGAGGGTGATTATAAATTAAATTTTCTTAAAACATCCTAATTTCGCCCATTTTAAAATTTAAGGTAGAGTCCTCATAGTTATCTATGTACATGTTCTTTACCCATGCATCTTGGCCATTAGAGGTCCCTCTTCTGTGAATTGCTGGCTCATCTTCTTTCTTAGTGTGTCGTTTTTGTATGTGTGGTAAAATGTACATGACATTCTACATGACATTCTAACTATTTTTAGATGTACAGTTCAGTGGCATTAAGGACATCCATATTGTTGTGCCGCCATCACCATCATCCATCTCCAGAACTTTTTTATCATCCCAAACTGAAACTAAATGCATTAAACACTAACTGCCCATTTTCCCCTCCCCCAACACCGGACAACCACCATTCTATTTTCTGTCATTATAAATTGGACTACTCCGGATACCTCATATAAGTGGAATCATACAGTATTTGTCCTTTTGTATCATCTTCTTTCACTTAGCATGTCTTTACAGTTCATCCACGTTATAGTAAGTGTCAGCATTTTATTCCTTTTTAAGGTTGAGTAATATTCCATTGTGTATATGTACCATATTTTGTTTATCCATTCATCAGTGTACATGTTGGATATTTCCACCTTTTGGACATCGTGAATAATGCTGTTAGGATACTGGTGTACAAATATGTTTTTGTTTTTCTTCATATTGATTTTCTTGAAACCTTTGACTCTTCCTGCTCTGTTTTATTTGCCAGCTCTGTTATTTTCTACCTGTAATTCTGAGCATTCCTGAGGCTCAAACTGGATACAGTGACAACTTTCACGGAGCCTTTTCTCTCCCAGGATTTGTCTATTCCAACTCAGTTTACAGATGGTGAATTCTAGTCCCAAAGGGTAAAGAACTTACTTGGCTGAGATCTCACAGCAGTTTTGTGGAAAAGCTGGGATTAGAATCCTTTGTCTCTTACTGTCTCAGGCCAACTCTATCGGTTCCCCTGGCAGCTCCTGAAACTTAACTAGAAATGTATCTATGTTTAATTATCATACAAAAACATTATAGTAATATTAGTGTAATTCTAAACATTATACATACATATAATCCTTACATTGCAGTTAACTAGTTTTCCTCTTATATATTTCTTTCAGGACAGTATTTGACTTTTTTTTTTTTATGATAGTGTAAGCTTTTGTATATGTTGCTACAGTCTTCACATTTAACTTTTTAAAAAATTAAATTTTTTTGAAAACTGAGTTATATTTTATCTAAACTTTCTGTCTCTCCTAGTTAATAGTCTTTTCTCTATTTCTAGCTATCTCTAAATGGTTATTTTTAAAATTTAAACATAATTTTTAAAAATTCAAATGTCTTTGAATTATAGGACATAGAAAGTGTGAACATTCTTATAATCCCATCCCACCGAGATTACCATAATCAACATTTAGTATATGTGACTCCAAATATTTGCCTTGATTGTCTTTCTCTGTGCAGTTTGGTCCCCCTTTCCTTTCCGTCCCTACCCAAGGAGCGCTCACGTCTGGTCTCTTGACACCAGGGCACAATGAGCATTAAATTGCCAGCCCTCTCCATCTTAGGCCCAGCCTACCATATTTCAGCAGTTTGAATCCCCCAACCTAGCAACCTGCATTCCCTTGTCCATCACATACTCTTAAGCCTGGTTTTTAAGGCCTTCGCCACTCAGCTGTCCTTTTATTAAACCCCTTCTGAGTCTTTCTACTGTACTTAAGCTTTCTGGTCACCCTCACTGACAAGAGTCACTTGACTTAGAATGTCTTTTGTTGCATTCAGTGAATTATAGATAACAGATTAATTATTTAGCATTTCCACCGAAGGATTGTTTTGAGATTGGGCTGTATATATATTATTGATGTTATTTTTGCATATAGCACACTTGCTTTCAGCAGCTCAGGCTAATTAAATGTGACAGATGCTTTTTGAATGAGTTTAGGCATTTGGTTATAGCTCTGTTGTTATTCCCGGTGGTTTGCGAAGGTGAAACATTCTTAAAATGCATTCTCGATAACAATAGCCATTACTTTTTGAGCATTTACAGTGTGCTGGGTGCTTTTCATGAATTTAGGGCAGCCCTCCACAGGTATCATTATCCCCAGTGAGGAGAGGCCCAGAGCGCCTCAGTATCTTGCCCGTAGTCTCACAAATGGTGAGTGGCTACACTGGAACTCCAGCCCAGATCGGCCTGACTCCAGAAGATATGGGTAAAGCACCATCATACTTAACCTTCTTTTCTTTTTTTATCTTAAAGGAGTATCAGAAGGTCTTTCCTGACATTCCCATAGGGTATTCTGGGCATGAAACAGGCATAGCCATATCTGTGGCCGCGGTGGCTTTGGGGGCCAAGGTTTTGGAGCGTCATATAACTTTGGACAAGACCTGGAAGGGTAGTGACCACTCGGCCTCACTGGAGCCTGGAGAGCTGGCTGAGCTGGTGCAGTCCGTGCGCCTTGTGGAAAGGGCCATGGGCTCCCCGACCAAGCAGCTGCTGCCCTGTGAGATGGCCTGCAATGAAAAGGTGGGTTCTCCCGACCCTGCCGGGCTCCACTGTTCTGACAGGGCTGCAGTGGGCTTACCTGCCATGTAGAGTCAGTTCTAACCTTGCCTGAGCCCTGGTCAGTGGGATGATAAATGTTGCTCCAGCCCTCAGAGTCTCTCTGGGCTTCTATTAGCAGCAGGAGAAACATGTTGTTTAAGGGAACTTTAGCAGTTCCTCTGGCCGCCTAGGATCATTTTATAATTTCTCACCAAGTCTCTGAAGCCTGTGGCCCCCGACTCCCAGTGTAAGGAGATGGTGGTAGTGTCCAGGGCCTCGTGAGGCACTCAGATAGGTCAAGTCCGGGGTCCCTTGGAGTAGGTAAGTCTTGAGAAACATTCAGGTAGAAGGTTCTGTGAGGCAGTGGGAGAAGGGCCTGTGATGCGTTAAGGCATCCCTAATCGGCGGGGTGGGGCACTGGATAAATGGGGGCAGCAGGGTGTCGTAGTGGGCTGGTGGATAGATGGGAGTGGTGGGTCGTCACAGGGAGTTTGTGGGGGATGACACAAATATCCCCTCAGGAGCAGTTTGAGCTGTGTAGCATTGACCTTCAGACAGGAAATGGTGAGCCCAAGGAGTACTGCTGGCACTCCGATCATTTGGGCTTCTTGGAAGCCGTACCTGGCCTGGTCTTTGCCTCTGAGTCTCAGACCTAGGCATCCTGGGCTGCCAGGAGTGCAGATACCCCTAATTGGCTGTGGGCTCTCTGGGTCGAGGCAAATACCTACCATCAAGCACGTTGTCTTTATTCTAGTGGGGCCCTACTCGCTTCCCTCAAATTAAAGCTGTATATACACCAGGAAATTACAATAATCGTAAAAAGAAACAAACTCCCAGGTAGAAGAAAAGGGAAGAGAATTGTACCAGAAACCAGATGAGAGTTGAGCACTTAATTTAGTTCTGAGTCTCCTGGCTCCCGGAGCAAACAGTGGAATGTAACAGGATGCATAACCTGGTAATTGTCCATTGACGGATGTTTTGTCCTGGCACTAAATTCCATATTGATTCCTTGGCATTTCCATGGAGGATGTACAGTAATATAATAGATAATTTGTTTAACAGCATATGGACAAGACATAGAAACGCCAGTCATGAGCTTCAGTATCCTTCATTCTGCACCTGCACATCCTTTGCCTTGTCCTAGGAGACCCCCCCCTTCCTGTCCTCTGAGTGGCACATACCGTTTTGTGAGCCCTCCATATTCTTGTTTTACTGAGCACAGTGGCCATAAGGTTCGTGTCCCTTAAGAGCAGTGGGTAAGGAGTGAGGAATTCTAGGTTCTCATCTCAGCACCCTGCAGCCTTGTCCAAGTCACCCACCCTCTGTGGGCCTCAGTTTCCCTGTGCTTAAAATGAGATATTGAACTAAATGATGACAAAAGTAAATGACATAATTTTCATTTATCAGGAGCATTCCATGTTCCATGTTCTATGTAGATTACATTTATTATCACTAATCTTTATCATTGTCTGGCAAGATAGAGGCACTTGTTTCCTATTTTACCAAGAAACTCAGCCACAGCTGGGATTTGGACCAGCTGACTGGGATTTGGACCTTGCTCTTTTTGGTAACATAACCTAAGCCCTTTCCTTTGCACTTGATTGTGAAGGCCCCTCCCCTGAGTATGAGTTCACCCCACTCTGGCCGAGTCCCTGCTGTGTGTGAGATACTGCTCTAGGCACCAAGGGGAAAACAGAGTCCCTATTCTAAAGGCACCTCATGAGGACTGATCAAGGACCTTGGATGCAAAGCAACATGGACTAGTTACTTCTGTGAGACTGACACTGAGTCTTAATTTTATTCACAGCTGGGCAAATCTGTGGTGGCCAAAGTGAAAATTCCAGAAGGCACCATTCTGACATTGGACATGCTCACTGTGAAGGTGGGTGAGCCCAAAGGCTACCCTCCTGAAGACATCTTTAGTCTGGTGGGCAAGAAGGTCCTGGTCACTGTCGAAGAAGACGACACCATCATAGAAGAATCAGTAGAAAATCATGGCAAAAAAATCAAGTCTTAAAATAAAGTGCTATTCTCTGGATTCTGAATTGCCTTGCTGGTGCTGTGGGGTATGGCTGGGTGAGGTGGGGCAGGAGTGGTGGTCTCCTCAGACCTGGCTTTCATCCGCTCCCCAGCCCTAGACAGCAGACATTTTTGGGGCCAGGCTCATGTCAAGCCTGTTGGAGGGATACAAAGAGCAAATAGAATCATCTCTGCTTCAAGTTGGCTGGCCCAGGAGGGGAGGTGGGCTTAAAAGCATTTAAATCATCACCCTCCAGTTGTATGGGTACAAGAGGGATGAGCTCTGGCTGTATGGGTCCTCTCCTTTAAACAAGCCTTCCTTCTTACTGCCCACAAATCTCCCTTCCACACCTCCTGCTGTCTTTCTCCATTGCTCTATTCCCTGCCCACCCTGGGGCTCTGTGTGCAGTTAGCTCTATGGCGATCACTTGGTAGTGGAGAAGTGGTTGGTCAAAGGGTCTTGCAGGCAAAGAAATGCCCAAAGCACTTATCTCCATGAGGAAAGAGGGAAATGGCATTCATTCCTTCTCTGAACAGAGATGTGCCAGGCCCTGCTTCAGGTCCTGAGGACACAACCCAAATCTGTTTCCTCATGGATCTTCCACTCAGGTGGGGGCATGTGCGCAGTAAGTAAATCACAGTTATTAAAAGGTGATATGTGCAATGGGGGAAAAATAGAGCTGTGTAAGGGAGGTGGGGAATGTGGGGCTCAGTGTATTTGCAGGTTGCAGTGACTCTGCATATGGTAGTATTGCAAATCAGCCCTTCTATAATCTATAATGAAATTATAAACCCAGCTAAAAAAAAAGATTGTTTTAGTTCCTTGAAGAGCAGCATGAACCTTTCACAAAGATTCCATGTCATATTCCCCTTTGTTCTTTTGAACCAATAGAGATTAATGATTCTTTTCAAGTGTTTTTACAAATTCTTAATCTTTGTTCACATTTGGCCTTGTTTATTACTAATAACTCTTATTTCAAAGTATATATTTGACTCTCTTTTCAAATACATAAATTAGCCATTTGACGTTTCTTTACTTGTGAGTATAGAACCTCCTTCTCCTATAGATCCCAAAAGAGTAGAAAGACACTCATGTGGGTGGGGTAGGATTGGGATCCTGGGTTGTACTCCTGTGTAAAAGTAAATTCATAAAATTGATGTGCTAAAAACTGAAGTGTGATAGTATCAATTTTCTGGCTGGTATTTATTCCCTTTCATTTCTCCCTATAAACAGACCTTGAATAGGCGATCAAAATTTCTGATTCCATGGACTTTTTTCTACAACAGCAGAGAAGGTGACATTTAAGCAAACATCTAAGACTTCCTAATAAAAAGGGACAATAATACGGTAATAGAGGGATGCATTCCAGGGCCTGGAAACAGGATGTGGGTCTGGAAGAAAGAGAGGGAAGGGCCTGGCCTGGCTCTAGCTGACAATGTGCAGTGGGATGGTTTCAAGCAGGGAACCAGTCAGTTGGCTCCTGATGGAGATGTTAGAAGGGCCCAGGCTACTCTGTAAACCTCAGGTGGATTTCCCTCAGAGGGTAGGAATCAATGAGACGCAGAGTTGAAAGAGCTTGAGATCACAGGTCTTAACTGCCTTTTGTGTAGAGGACTGTGTTGGAGAGAATTGTGAAGGAGGGCCATTGTGTAGAACATGCTTCCCATCAGGGCACATAGTACGATAGCCTGTGTTTATATGTGTGGGTGAGGTATGGGCCACTTCATGCCATACTAGGCTGCCCTGGGGGTGGAAGGGTTGACCTCAGGGCATACCTCTATCCCATTCAATCTGGGAACTCAGGTCTAGAAGACATCCCTGAGTACCTGCCAGGTGGGAGATGCAGTGCTGCGCCCTCAGTGAGACCGCAGATGGCCCCTGTCAGAGAGTTCACAGCCTAACGGGTGCAGGTACCTCCACAAACAGTACCCCATGTGTGTGAATTGTTGAGATGTTTCCAAGAGTCATGGGAGCCATAGGAGTGGGGATGGGAGAGGAAGTGTGGCCAGGGAAGGCCTCTTGGAGGAGGTGGCACTTTAGTTCAACTTTGCAGGTTGAGAAGTAACTGCGGGAGGAATCGTAGGATTTGGAGCACAGGACTGGAAAGTGCCCAGAGTGTTTAAGGACTAGCAGGTGACGGTTTGGCAGGGAATGGCCATATGAAGGAAGGGATTTGAAAGATGTCGGGAAGGAAGCAAGGGCTTAAAAGCTGCTGAGTTTGGACTTTGTTCTGTAGGCAGTGAGGAGCCATGGAAGGCTTCTGAGCAGAACATGGCAGACTCAGACCTGGGTCCCCCATACCACTCTTACTCCCCATCTAGCTTGGCTTCTTAGGCAGGCTGTCTGTCCCCTCTTCATAGTTTGGACTCCTGTCCACCAGGCCCTGGCTATGCAGAGTACCTCTGTGTACCCTCTGCTAGGCTGTGCCTCCTCCACTAGGCTGACATCAGTGACAAATTGCAATTGCAGAAATGGAAGAGATGATGCAGTCCCTGAAATCTCTAAAAATCCAAGTAAGGGCCAAAGATGGCTTCAGCGTTGGTAAAGGATGGTCACAAAGATGCCAAAACCTACATAACGTTATCTGGGATAGGAATGGCTGAGGGTCAGGGTTTATTTCCACATAAGCAAGAACTTAGTGGGTTATCTTAGAAGTGGAGAAGTCCCCATCACTGCAGACACTCAATCAGGGGCCAGCTGACCGCCGCAAGAAAATTGTGAAGGTGAAAAATGAGCAAGGCCCCATCCAGGCCTCAGTGCTGTGTACATGAAGCAACATTAACTCCCAATGAAGACCATGGTTAAAAGGGACAAAATTCATATTTTATTAAAAACAAACTACACATTAGAAAATTGCTGTCATCTGAACATATCTGTAAGCAATTTGCTGTATCAATAAATTCTACAAATTCAAATCTGAAAGCACAAGTGATCACTCACTAATGGACCCCAAGGAAGCTCAGTCGTCTGCTGAGAATATTCAGGGAGGCTCCTGCTACCGTCAGATGGCAGCTAGGCTTATCAATTATCTCAGCATGAGCATGACAGGGACTCCGCTAGGGATGCTCATGCATCCTTGCATGGCACAGCTCTACGGTTTTTAAGGCAAGTTCATATCCTTTGGCTTGTTTGAGACTCACAGCACTGGTAGGGAGAGTCATTACCCCCATTTTACAGATGATGTTCCAAGAAGTGAAAAGTGAAGGTCACAATTTTTTATGGACCAAAACTGCCGTTTTCTGGCTAGCACAGGCCTTGGCACAGAGTTGGTATTTGATAAATTTCTTAGTCTAGCTACTCTCAAAACCCCATCTGGGTGTAAGAACTCATCTCAGAGCCCAAAGAAGGAAATGCAAAGGTAGACTTGGGTACCAGAGAGTAACGAGGAAACAAAGCAAAGCATTATAGGCCTACTGAGAGAGAGGCCTGCTGCCTGCCCAAACACTATGGCCTGGTAGACATGAGCAGAGACGCCAGCTTCACCATTAGCTGTGTGACTTGTGTGTCAATTTTGCCATGTGTAAAACTGGGATAACTTTCTACCTCCCAGGGATGATGTGAGGATCAGATTGAGTTAATAGCTGTAAAGCATTAGAACAGTGTCTGACTAAAGAGCAAGGGCTGTTATTACCAGGCCCCTGTGGCTGTGGGTCTGGGAACAAGTCTTGATTTGCAGGGATGAAGAGAGATGTAGGGTCAAGTGTACGCCTCGTCCTCTGCC
>NW_006435793.1:3242622-3276694 GCF_000325575.1 Pteropus alecto | reverse complement strand
CCTGAATTCAGTTCTGTGCCATCCCCAGTAGAATTAATTTGCCTTTTTTTTAGGATTCCTAGACCATAGTGCTTAGACATCTATCCAGCCTAGAGTTTTAAATGATTTAGTTAGAACTAAAAGCACTTCTGAGGTCCCTTCTGCCTTGCATTCTACTTGTATTAGATTGCCCCATGTGAAATTGCCATTTTTAGGTCAAAAACTATTGTAAATTTGTTTTATAAGGTTCAAATTGATGCACTGAGAGTCTGTTTAAATGACATGGGAGATTCACCTTTGCGTTTTCCTCACCCTACCACTGCCCTCCTGCTGAGCATCTAACAAGATACTTTTAATACAGTATAACTTAAAAACTGTCCATGGAATTTGACAAATCAAACCTGAACCTTCAGAACTGAGACAGAAGCCCTGGAAAGAGGCCTTTCCCTCCCTGCTAGAGGTGCTGGCCACCCTGTGAGGTCGTGTTGGTTTGGCCTGCTCTATTTTTACTGTCGATTCTTTCCAGAAAATGGGGCTCTCTGGGTTTCCTCGGTAACATTTGGATCTAAGGGATCTGAGGAGCTTATGGTGTCTGGGCTGCCCAAACCCCACTCATAGCTCCTTTTAATTCTAGGAGAGTGGGAAAACTGCCCGTGGTTGCTTAGCAATGGTCACCTGATTTCTTCCCAACATCCCCTGAGAAATAAATAAGCAGTACTATCTCCCAGGTTGAAGGCTGGGCCTGAAGGGCTGGGCCAAGGGGCAACTCAGACACTTGCCTGGGAGCTGGGGTGTGGCCTAGCCCTTTATCACCACAGGTGACTTGAAGCAACTTTCTTTCAGGACCTTAGTCTCTCCAAATGTATAGTGAGGTCAGGCTGGGTGATCTGTGAGGCTCTCCCAGCTCAGTTGCTCTGAGTCAAGAATAGCTTGCTGCTGATCACTCAATCTCACAGCGTGGGAAGGAAAAGACTTACTGAATATTTCAGGGTGGAGGAGTACAGGACATAGCTGCCCTTAGAAAGCTTCCAAACTAGTTGAAAAGATAGGTTCCAGGTTTGTGGCTCTGACAGAGATTCTTGTGGCTTGGGGAGACTTCCTTGGGGGCGGTTAAGCCTGAGGAAGACTGAGACAGGCAAAGAAGAAGAAAGGGCTTTCTTATATAAATGTGTATAAGGCACAAGAGAAGGACAGAGCCTAAGGCGCAGAGGTGGAACTAGGTGACACACAGTTCTGATCGAGAGTCTCTGAAAAGAGCAGTAGGGGCTAGCTGAGGAGGGGCAGACTAGAAAAGCCTTGAATGCTAAAGTGAGGTGAAGTGCTTCCCCCCCAACCCACCGCCCCCCCGACCCCCCAGTCTTGGGAACCTCTTCATAGTTCTGAGAGGTCGAGGTTTTAGGCAGATCACTCAGGCTATAAGTGGAGGAGAATGGGAGAGGGTTTAGGCCAGGAGCTATTAAGAGGCTCTTGAAGCTACTCTGAAGGGAGGTGACATGGACAAGCTAAAGTAGAGTGGAGAGGAGGCAGCAGATCCAAAGGACATTGCATAGAGTCAGGGCTGGGTGACTCTCATTCATTCACATATTTATTGTGCACCTACTATGTGCGAGGGGGTTCTGGATGCTGTATGAGGGAGGCGGTCTGAGGTTAAGGACAATGTATTGTAACTTGTCAGGATGCTTAGGGCTCACCTGCAGATGTGTCTTTTCAGGAACCTGGACTAAAAGCAGTGTAGTACAAGCGCTCTGGTGGGAAGATCTGATGAGAGGAGCAGCAGCAGCAGCAGCAGCAGCAGCAGCAGCAGCAGAGGAACTGTCTTTAGGGTGTGGTTGAGACTAGCCTGGAGAGGAAGTTAAAGCACAAGGCATGGCTTGTAGACGATGGGGGTGCTCAGACACGTCTGAGTCGGGTGAGACCAGGGCCTTAGAGACCTAGGGCAGTCGCTTTGGTCTCAGCCCCTAGGGCAGCCGGGGAATGCTGATGGCCCCTTCCCAGAGCCGCAGGGCCGGGTAGAGCGGCTCCTGAAAGGCAGCGCGGAAAGTGTGCAGGTGTCTCATGCTGCCCGAAACGTCGTAGAAGGAGAGGATACCAGCCTCGTAATCTAGGAAGATGCCCAGCCGGTCGGGGTCGTGGTGGGGCTGCAGACGGCTGCGCTGACAGTCGTGGAAGGCCCAATACTCGAGGTCATAGCGCTTGAGGCACCAGGACTGGCGGTTGCAGCCCAGGCGAGCAGCGGCTGACTCCCCGTGACGCCGCAGGGAGGCGTAGGCCACGCCCACCCACCAGCCGGCGCCCGCTTCCTGCACGTCCACCTCCCAGTAGTGGCGGCCGGCGGCGAAGCAGTCGCGGCCCAACACTTGCCACAGCGCATCGAAACGCAGCGCAGGCGTAGGTCCCAGGCGGCCCAGCAGGGCACAGCGCACCGTTAGGCGGTCGGCCGACAGGCGCAGACGCACGTGCATCGTGTCGGGATCCAGAGTGGGCGTGCGCGCGTCTGCGGAGGGCGGGAACACCGGGGCACGCCTGGTGGGCGGGGCCACAGCGTGCCCCGCCCCCCGGAAACCAACCCTATTTAGCACCTGCCAGCCCTCTTTCACGACAGAAAATGGGAAAATTCTGAAATCACCCACGGAGAAATGGAAACCTACTCTTTTAACCCAGGAGAGGTGGCTGGGGAACGTGAGGAGGAGAGAAAATTTTATTGTACACTTGTACCATTTGAATTTTGAACCATGGAATTTGCCCATTTCTAAAAAATTTTGAAATCCCATTTACTGTTAACATAGATGTATATTCTTTTAATTTTTTTTCTTTACTTGCTGCTTACAGCTTTCCTTAACATTGGTATCATACCATACATGCTCTTGAATAATCTCTTTTAAAAAATTTATTGATGTGTTATGAACATTTTACCACATCAAATAATATTCTAATAGCATTTTAATGGCGACTCTAAGATTTTGATGTATGGATGTATTATAATTAAATCTAACCCTCCCGCCCCCCACTTTAAAAAAATATTTAGGCTTTTTGAAAAGATTTTGCGAACACTAATATGATTATATCTTTATGCATCTGATTATTTCTTTAGGACATATTCCTAAAAGAATTGCTGAGTCAACAGGGATGATTGTTTTTAAGGCCTTTAGTAAACACTGCCAATGCCCTCGAGAAGGGTGGTAGAGATTAAACTCTCAATAATAGTTCTCATTGATTTTATACCACATATGTAGTTTAACAAAAAAAGTCTAGACCGTAGGGTATGTGGATGTTAAATTTTAGTGGATACTGCCAGTTTTCTCAGTAATGTTTTGGAATTTTCTGTAGAGAGGCTTTATACATCTTTTGTTAGATTTATTCCTGGTTTTTAAAAAGTGTTACTGAAAATAACTTTTAAAAATTTTATTTTCTAATTGTTTATTGCCAATATATAGCAATACGATTGATTTTTGGATGCTGACACTACAGCAGCTGTTCTAAATTCACTTAGTATTTCTAATTTATCTGTAGATTATTTGAGATTTGGGATTTTCTGTCCAAGAATAGATGGTTATTACAGCATCATTTATAGAAAGGAAAATGTAAAGCAGCTTAAATGTCCAACATTATGAGATTGGCTAAATATGGCATAGTCATTCAATAGAATATTGTACATCTTTTTAAAAAATAATATTATTTATATTTATTGAAGTAAAAAACTGTTCATACTATTAAATTAAAAAACTTACAAAAGAATATCTATAATATGATCCTTTAAAAAAAAATCTGTACAACTATATATGCCTTTAAAACGTCCAAAAGAATATATGTCAAAAAATTAACAGCATATATCTCTGGAGGAGGCAATTATTTTCTTTTTGTCTATCTGTAATTACTAATTTTTACAAGAAGCATGTATTACCTGTGTGATTTTTTAAGGGAACAAAGATGTTCACAATATATCAGTAAATGAAAATATTACAAAACGGTATGTATAGTAGGACACCATGTTTGTAAAAAATATATACATTATATATAGATATGCCAAAGAAAGCTAAAAGGGCAAATAACAGTAGTTATCTATTAGTACTAGGGTATAGACATGAGTAGAAGAATTTCCAAAGCTCTCCAATGATTCGTGAGTGATTGTCTTTTATAAAATTTTGCTTTCCTTTGTTTTCTTATTTTTCTAAAATGAACATATATTATTTCTGTATTTAAAAACTGTAATAAACGTTAAAAAACAAGTTGAGTCTCTTAGGAAAAAAGGGGGGCCTCCATATCTCCCCACTCGCCCACACACCCGAACCTCTGCACTCTGGGGGTCTTACATTTTAAGAAGAGTGATCGCTCTGGTGAGAAGCTTGTTTTCAACAAGAAATCCAGCTTGGTGCTGGAAGAGCTGGAGAGCTGGCAGTTCATGTCTGTAATGAATTGTGAGAAATGAGTGTGTGGCGCTCATGCAAGCAGCACAAATTATAAAACATACTAAAAATATTACAAAACTAGAGATTCTCCCCAGGAATCACATGCAAATTAAGGTAGGAAATGCAAATTCACAGTCACAGGAAAACTCCAAGACAATGCTGAAATCTAAAAAGAAATGCACTTTTCAGTGTTGGAAGGTAATTCAGCAATGGCAGGTCAGTGTGAGTGAGCCTTGAACACAGGGAGGAGATGGCAGGCTCCAGGACCATCCTGAGAATCAACTATGTATTTAACAGTCAAGGATGGCAGAAATGCAAATTCCAAGATAAAGATGGGAAACAAGAAATTAAAGTTGAGTCTTTAGAAAGGTCACGGTGATGTCTCATTCAGGTGAGAGGGCGTTCGGGGGAAACCCAAGCCGTGGTCCCATCTTTAACAGCTCAGTCAATCAAGTAATGGGGTGAGAAACAGGCTCACTTGAACTACCACCCTTCACCTTCTCAATCACGGAGAAGGTGTAAGGGCTCAGGGAAGGCTTCATGGAGGGGGAATCACCTCAGCTGACACCTAAAGGAGTGGGAAGATTTGGACATCAAGAAAAAGGAAGGATGGGAGCCTTTCCCGACAAGAGGGTACAGCATAAGCAAAGACATTAAGGGCAGGTGCTTGGAGTGGCATGTCAGCTATGGGGAGCCATGAAAGGTGTCTTGAGGTAGCATAGACATGAACAGAAGGATTTCCAAAGCTGGCTCTGGTGAGGAATGGATGGGCATGGTGAGAGTGGTGGCAGAGGCCCTGTTGGGAGGCTCAGGCTTGAACTGGGACAGCAAGGGTAGAAAAGGAGCTGGACTCGGGAAAAACCGCAGTGGCAGAGGTGCCAGGGTTTACCTGTTTACTGGAGTGGGGAATGAAGACCAGATCAGAGACAAGCAGCAGCAGATTGGGGAAGTAGCGGGTGGGGTGGGGAATGCTGGGTTCCATTTTGGCCTATTGAACCTGCAATGTCTGTGGAACAAATGGGGCTGAGCCCTGGAAGGGCAGTGGTGCTGTGGTGCTGCAAGACCCCCATCTCCTAGGGTCCTGACTGGGACTCAGCACCTCTCATATTACCTCTGATAGCAAGAATGATAGCCTCATCGGGGATGGGTGAGGGGGATGGCCTGGAAAAAAGCAGACTCCAGGGGATGACAAAACCGACCATAGGACCAGAGTCTGTTTGAATTCTGTCTCTATCTCTACCAGATGTATGACCTAGGGCACGGCAGTTAATCTCTCTGAGCCTCCGCTCCCTCATCTGTAAAATAGGGATCACGAAGGTACATACCACACAGGGTGGTGGGAAGGAGTTGCTAGGTGCATTTCTGTAAAGTGCTTAGAACAATGCCTGGCACAGAGCAAGTGTTAGCTGTCATCAGGCACTCAGCAGGCACCACAGTTCTTTGGGAATGGACCACTGAGAATGTAAATGTGAGTGAAGTGCATTTCGGGTCCATCTGAGTATCTTCTTGCCAAGGGCGGTGCGGGGAGGCTTCGATGCCCATTCACTGGATACCCACAAGCCCAAAGCTTCCTGGGGCCGACTGCTAAGGTTCTTTTTTATTCTTTATTTGACTATTTTTTTTTTAATGGAGATATATTGACTGCTACAATTCTAATTTGATTTTTTAAAAAATAATTACATTTCAAGAAGATGTAATTATTTTTTGCCATCAGAATCACTCTCTTCTTCCTCTGACCTTTCTTGGCCCCTGGCTGTGTCTCCTTTTGTTACCTCATGAAATCAGCTAGCTCTGCAGACAGGGCCTGGCCTCACCTCTCTCCGTTTCCCAGAAGGTGCTCAGTGGGTGCTTGAAGTATTTCTGCTTTGCTTCCTCCCATCCCTTTCTTCCTGGTCTCCTGAACTTCAGGGCGGGCACTGCCCTGCCAGCTCCGGTCTGAGAAGGAAGCTCCCAACTTCCTCCACCGCATCTCCCGCCACGCTCCCCTCCCCGGCTGTGCTCCAGTCACTCTGGCCCCTTCTGTGCCAAGGTTCTTCCTTCACTTTGGGCCCTTGGCACATGCTTTTCCTCCTAACTAGGAGACGTTTCCCCCAGATATAACAGCAGCAACAATAATAGCTAACACTTACATAGTGCTTATTATGCTTGAGCACCATTCTAAGTACTTGGCAGATAAGAACTCATTTAATCCTTACAACAACCCTGTGAGGGGGCACTGTATTATCATCTCCATGTTATGGGTTTGGAGAGAGAGGCATAGAAAAGCTAGGTGCCTTGCCCGAGATGGCAGGGTTAGGAAGTGGTGGACATGGGATAGGGCCCCCAGCAGTCTGGCTCCACATTGTGCACATGACCACTCAGCTCTCCGGCCCCTCAGGTCTGCAGAGCCTGCAGAAGGCTTCCTTCAAGTCAGTTCGCACATCCCCTTCTCAGAGAGGCCTTCCCCAATTCCACATATAAGATAGCTCCTCCCCTGCGTCACCCTCTAGTCTCCTTACCCTGCTTTATTTTTCTTCAGAGCTCTTATCACTGACATATATTTGTTTGTTGTCTGTCTCTCCCCGAAAAGACTGAGCACCATAAAGGCAGAAGCTATGCCTGGCACATAATAGAGACTCCATAAATGTTCTGAATGAATCATAATAGCAGAGACGAATGAATGAATGAATGAATGAATGAATGAACAGATATTTCTGATACCTTCTTTGCGTCAGGCCCTGCGGGAACCTCAGAGCTGGACCCAAAATGGTTCTTGACCTTCAGGCATTTGTAAGAGTCAGGGACAGGGTCCATGAATCCAGTTCACGAACACCCCCAGGCAGGAGATGGGGCAGATATTGGAGGGGAAGGGCAGAGGGGAAGATGGCCAGGAGAGGGAGTGAGCCCAAGGTGGTGTGGAAAGGTGTCCCAGCTGAGCACAGGTTTGCTGGCCCAACAGGGACAGTGGGCTTTGACCAGGCAGTGGAAGAAGAGGGGGAGCTGGCCATTTCAGTGGGGACCCCAGAGCAGCAATGTGGAGGTGTGGCAGAATCCTAGGAGCAACTGAGGGGCAGAGCAGAGAAGCATGGCAGGACACAGTTTCAGGAGAGGTAGGAGGTGACATCAGAAGGGTGGGCTGGGCCCAACCCAGGGGCCTTTGACCGCACAACCAAGGGGCCTCTGTGTGGGAGAGACATGATTCACGTGGCACTCTTCTCAGTTGTTCCTGGGTTAAAGGACACTAGGGAAGGGACACAAAGTTGGTCTCGTGGTGACTTACTTTCCTTCAGGCGAACGTCCAGTGGCATCTGTAACATTCTCCGCATGGCTTCCACGAGGCCCTTGAAGAAGCTCTTGACGGGCTCAAATGATTGGGGCACAGGGTGGCATAGCTCCTCTCGGCTCATCTGCTGCTTCAGCTCCCGCTCAGTGGCTGTGAACTCCTGTAAAGGCACATGGGGGACAGCGTGGCTCCTCCTCAGCACTAGGAACAAACCCAGGCCAGCAAGCATGGGCCCTACCCCACCGTGCCCTGGCACCTGTGATCAGCCCAGGCTGCGTACCCAGGAGTGGGGTCCTGGAGAGACCACAAAGAAGGCCCCAGGGCGGAAGAGATGTGTCATTTGGGTTTTAATGCTGGCCCTATTCCCCCCTTCTTGCCTTCCATGTTCACTGAGGTCTTCGCTGTGATGGCTTTAGCACTGGTGGCAGAAGGAGGCAGGTGGACTGCCTCGCCTTTAAGCTGCTCAGCATCTCCTAAGGGGCCCTGAAGCTTGACAATGTGACAGGGGTCTGCCTGAAGTATAGGGGGCAAAAAGCATGAGGTACCAGTTTTCCTGGAGTAGGAGTCCCTGGAAGTTTAGCGGAAATGCTGCCTGAGGGGTTATGGCCACCACAGTAGGAACTTGTCCCGTTTGCTGTGTGGACAGCACGTTTTACATACCCTTCATGTGTTAAGTGTGGCTTTGCTACATAGAAGCTAGTACTCTCAGCCCCCTTCACACCCATGGGGCAGGCATGTGACAAGGCACCTCCAAACCAAGACCTGGATGTGGAAATGAGGCTGAAGTACTGACACCAGTGTGTAACTCTTGGGGACAGCTGTGGCGGAGGCTCTGGGGGCTGGCACCCTGAGTCCGCAGTGTGAGCTGCAATGTCTTGCCGAGCAGAGTGGTGGTGGTGTCTACACTGGGGAACACCTGTGCTGTGGCCTGGACTTCCCTCCTGCTGCCTCCTCTCCATCCTGACTTCCTGGCCCTCCTGGAGATCCTGTGAGCTGCCCAATACTCTTTCATAAACTCATTTCTTGCTTAAAAGTTAGAGTGGATTCTCTGGTTTGACGCTAAGAATGCTGTCTGCACTTTCTGAAGAGCTGTCCTGGGCAATGAGTTAGAAGACAGCAGACTGCCTTAGGTGAGCAGGCCCTGGATCGTGAGCAGTGCTGCCCAAGACAGGATGGGCAGATGGATGGCACTCAGCTGTCGGGCAGAGGCAGGCTCACCAGGTTGGATGCTGAACCTTGGGAGGGGGGCTGTGGAATGATACCCAAGCCCCATCCAGCCTAGGAAGCTACAGGTCTAGAGTCCATCCTCATTTTGGTGGGGAAAAATATAATTTGTGGGGAACCAGGGCTAAGGTCACACCCAGAAGGCTAGAGTAGAGCTGGCCTGGGAGTCAGAGCACTAGCAGGAAAGGCAGGGAGCAGCTCTGGGGTGGCAGGAAGGTGGCCCAGAGGGCAGATGGGTAGGATAGTACTGGGGAGTGGGATGAAGCACAAATGCCATCACCTGGTAACCCCAAACTCCAGCATCTAGCACAGGGTCTGACACATATTAGATTCTCGATAAACATTTAGGTTACAATAAGTGAATGAATGAAACTGAGCACATTTGCTTCTTGCCTTTGCAGACTCAGAGAACAGTTCCCTAGCCACCCATATCTAAAGCCAGAAACCAGGTGTCATCTTGGATTCTCCCACTTTCATTCACCAATCACCTCTTAAACCTGCCTTCTTCTCCCCTTCTGTCTGCCCCTTCACTGGTCTAGCCTGCCATGACCTCTTTTCTGGACATTGTGGCCTCCTCCTAACTTCCCTTCTAGCCTCCAGTCCTAGCTTGCCAACCCTGTCTTTCAACCTATTACCAAAGCGGCCTTTCTAAAGCATTAACCTGACCATGTCATTCCTCAGTTCAAAACACTTCCCTTGCTTCCATCTCTTTATAGCACAAAGTCTAAACTCCATGGCCAAGCACATAAGGCCCTTCATGAACTAACCCTGGCCTCCTTGTCTAGCTGCATCTCCCAACTGCCCCGCTCTTGTACCCCTGCCCCATGTCCAGTCAGGGTGAACCCCAGTGGTTCTCCAGCCTGCCATCTCTCACATGCATATGGCTTTGTCCCTCTGTATACACCCAGGGAGCTCCTCCTCATACTCCCAATTCAGCTCTACTATCACGTCCTTCTAGAAGTCTTCTCTGATTTTCTATACAGAATTGGATATTTCTGGGACATACTTTGCTAGCTCGCTTGAGCTGTGTTGTAAATACACATGAGACCCAGGCTAAGTTGACTAAGGTCACACAAAGGCACAGAGTGGAAATAACCATCAGGGACAGGCTTGACTGGTTTTATATTGACTGATTTGTCTTATTTTCCAGCCAGAGCCTGTGCTAATCTGTGGTTAGACTCAGTGCCACCTTTATTTAGTTGTACTTGCCTTGTCCCACAAGCCTTTAAAGCATCTTACAAAGGTTATCCAATACTGCAAGATTTTCCTTTACAGTGAGAAGAGTGAAGCAAAGAGGAAACCAGGATAAGAATGTAAGCTGGAAGCCGGAGTGAGATGAGGCATAAAATGTATGCCACGAAGTCTTAGCTGAGCTATTTGAAACATATTTGGCTCTAAGCTTCCCAGAAGCCATGGAAAAGAAGGAAACAGGAAGAGTGGCATGAGCGGAAAGCAATCCAGGTGCACAGGTGACTGCACAGGAGCACTGACAGGAGAGAGGAGTTTCTCCCACAGTTCTCTGAAGACAGGAACACCACCCTCAACACATGCTTTCACTGAGTGTAGCATGAACATCACAGGGGCTATTTCTTAGACTCTTCTTCAGTATAAGGTAATAGTTTCCAACAGAACCCAGTGGCCAAGAAGCACCATGAACCAACTGTAACTCAGCTCTTGAGGTCTGCTCAGTAGCTGACAGGACACTTGCCTTTCCAGGAGGGGTGTCTCATTGAAGACTATCTAGGTAGAGGGCCAGGCAATGATGCCTGTGGCTTTAGAGTCAGACAGACCTGGGCTCTGATCCCAGGGCTGCCTGCCACCTACCGGCTATGTGATCTCAGAAAAGTCACTTCACCTCCCTGAGCCTCAATTACTCATTAGTAAAATGGGGTAAGAATTCTACTTTGCAGAGTTCTAGTAAATATTATAGATAAGATACATAAAGTGCTTGGAACACAGAGGCCCTTACAAATGGTGGCTGTAAATGTTATTTCATTAATCTAAGATATATATTATCTTCCTAACAATGTATATTTTCTAACCACTTGTGCCAAGAAAGTCTATGTGCTGAAAGGACAATTCTCTATGTATTTACTCAGTGTGTAAATTCTGTGGTTCAATGCCACAGAAACCGAGATGAAATGTGGGAGGCCGGTGGCAGCCATGAGGGTAGAAACCTAGCATTACCTGTAGCAGTTGTATAGGACTGGGCTCCTGGCTGATACTCCAGACTCTGTTGGAGAGACTGTTCAAGAGGTCGATTTGTTCCCCACAAGACTTGATTTGCTCGCTGTACACCTGGAGGGTAAGCTGCATGTGTTTATCAATGAATTTCTTGGCCATCACTTCCTCTTCATCAAGCAGTAATCTGAGTTCACTGAATTTCTCCGTCAGCCAGGTTTTACTTGACTCTGCATGAGCCTAAAAAGAAAACCTGTTGTAGGTTATATGAGTGCCAACCAGGAAATGTAGAATAATCAACATGAAAAAGCTATTATACATCTAAAAGCAAGACGGCCAGTCAGGTACAACATCAACTTATAAAACTCAAACTTTCCTTAATACCAGCCATAATCAGTTAGAAAATGCATGGAGAAATAAAAATCCCTTTTAAAATAGTGAAAAAAATAAAAAAAAATCTAAAAATAAACCTAACAAGAACTGTAGAAACAAGATGAAGAAAATATAAAGTATAAAACTGTACTGAAAGACATTAAAAAAAAAAAATCTGAATGTGTGGAAGAAAAAACCATAACCTCGGCTGGGAAGATCCATTACTATAAAGATGCTATTTGTTACCAAATTAGTCTGTGAATTGGATATAGCTCCAACAAAAGTCTTAACATGCAGATTAAACAAATATTAAATTATCATGGGGGACAATAAGCACAAAAAAAGCCAAAAATTGCTTTAAAAAGATCAGTGAAGGACAAGCTACCTTATTAGATAGCAAAACAAACCATAATGCTACAGGAGTTTAAACCATGTAGCTTAGGCATAGACAAAATAATCAAGAACAGAGTTTAGAAAAGAATATGTATATATATAATATATATATATATGTACATATATATGTATGTAATATGTACATACAAGCATATACATGTATAGATATATGCACATATACATAATCATGACTGATTTTTAAACTTTTCTGGATCACAGAATTTGTTGAAAATTATACTGAATTCAGATATGAAAAATGTAAGATATTCTAATTCTATATCGAAAGTTATTTTCTTGGGCTAAACTATTTTGTACTATACTTTATAATGAAGTATGCTTGCTCACTTGATTTTTTAATTCAACTCAATAAATTTATATTGCATATATTCTAAGTGTTAGCTAGTGAGAAAGTTGATGGTATAAAAATGATCAGAAATTAGAATATATAAAATATATATATGTATGTATGTGTATAATAATGGTGTCATTTCAAATTATTAAGAAAACAGAGTGAACTGTTCAATAAATGGTATTGGTACAACATGCAATTAACCATGTATTCGAAAAAAATTTTTAAGTTAGATCCTTACACCATATATAAAAATAAATTAAGACAGAAACCCACCTACGAAGTAGTCTTGCCAACAAATATGAAGCTGAATCTGATCAAGTCTCTAGATCTAAATAAAAGATCCAATTTAGAGGACATATAGAAGACAGAGGAACATGTGAATCATCAACTCAAGAAATATATCAAGGAGGAAAAAAAATGGCGCAGATGATAGAGGCTCTGTTCATCCCTCTGGCGACCAAATCAAAGTTGTGATGGAAACAAGGAGCAGCAGCAAGGAAAAATCGCCTGGGATCCAGATGAACAAGCCATACAAGTAGGTAGAAATCCAAGACATCACCCTGCAACAGCAGAATATTCCCTAGTAGTCTGCAGAACAATGTTTGATATCAGGCTTTGTGAATACATACGAAAATATCAAGAGACTGCTTCTTTCACACCTGAATAAAAAACTGAAAATTAAAAAAAAAAAGAAATACATCAAACAAATGGATTTTGAACACTTTATTTCATTCCTAATTCAAACAAATAAAATGTGACATTTATAAGATAATTGGAAATGTGACCATTGATTGGATTTGATGATATTAAAGAACTATTATTTTCATAGGTGGGATGATGATACTATGGTTATGTAGTTTTAAAAACAAGGTCTTATGTTGTAGAGATAATATACTGAAACTTTTACAGATGAAATGAAATGTCTGGAATTTGTTCCTAAATACATGTGTATGTTTGAGGTTTTCCACAATAAAAGGTGAACAAACAACAAAAAAAGAAATTCCAAACTGATCAAAGCACTATACATGAAAAAAAAATCTATTAGAGTGAAATTTATTTAAATTATTTTTTTAAATTTGGGAGGAGAAATGGTGTCATTTCAAATTATTAAGAAATTATTAAGAGTGAACTGTTCACTCCGTAAGAGGAACCCAAAACTCAGATAGCAAACATAGAGTCATGCCACATGATGGGTAACAAACTACATAGGTTAATTATCTATAACGCATAGTAAGAAAAAAGAAATCATTCAATTTTAAAACGGGCCAAAGATATGCAAGTGCCATCAGATATATGAAGCTCAGCCTCCCAATCAAGGAAGTGAGCAGTGTAATCAGGAAGTATTTTCTGGCCATCAGACTGGATGAATTTTAACTGATGAATAATATCGGAATCTGTAAGGGTGTGTGGGATGGGCAGGTGGTAGTGTCTGTTGGTACTGCATTGTTAGATGATGATAGTATTAAAATTTTTAATGTGTAAATTCTTTGAGGCAGCAGTTTTTCTTACAGGAATTGATCCTGGAAAATGTTTTCACATGTACACAAAGATATGTGTGCCAAGATGCTCACTACAGCATTGTTGGTGATAGAGAAAAGTTGGGCAAAATTTTCAGTATGGGAAATATGTGTTTATTGTATAAATTATGCTGCATTCACCTAATGAGATAATATATAGTGATTAAAACGAATGCAGTATTCTGATACATGCTACAATATGGATGAACCTTGAAGACATTATGCTAAATAAAATAAGCCAGACACAAAAGGACAAATGTTGTGTGGTTCTGCTTATATGAAATGTCTAGAATAGGCAAATTTGCAGAGGTGGAAAGTGGATTACAGGTTACTAGGGGCTGGCGAGAGGGGAATGGGAAGCAACTTCTTAACGGTTACAGAGTTTATGTTTAGGGTAATGAAAACATTTTGGAAACAGTTGTAATAGTTGTACAACACTATGAATGTAATTAACGCCACTGAATCGTACAGTTAAAAATGGTTAAAATGGTAACTTATGTTATGTATATTTTACAACATACACCAAAAGAATGTAGTGTATGTCCTGTCATGGAGATTCTCTAAGAAACCATGTGAAAAAGAGCAAGTTGCAGAATAATACATACAGTAGAATGATCGCATTACATAACAGATGACAAAACAAAAACCATAGCGTATAAACATGTGAATCTGTATGTCTGCAAGTGCATTTACAATGTCTGTTAAGTTGTCATATTTGGGAAGAAATGTGGGATGAGGGGATGGCGAAGGGTAACTCTCACTTAGCATTTTCTACAGTCTTTACTATGTTCTAATATAGTATTGTTTAAATTTTTAAAAATGAGCATATGTTCATGTATTACTAGTGCGATGAAAAAATAAAACAGAAAATCATTTAAAAAACAAACAAACAAACATAGGCCAGCCCAAACATAGGCCAGCCTCTTTCCTCAGCCCAAGCATCTGTATGGCCCACACGGAGATTGCTGCCTGGCGTCTGGACAGGCATGGGATGGGCAGGCTCCCCTGTGATGCCATGTTCTCTCCTTAGTGGGGCAAGAACGTGTGGTGCAGCAGGATCTAAGGGACGGCTTCCCCAAATCTGTGTTTCCTATATAATGTTCTAGGCAGTGGTTAGGTTCTGAGGCTAGCTTATACTGCTACATGCCATGTAGGTTAAATCAGCTTTGGGCTAGTCTGGGAATTAGTCTATATTAGCCACATGGTTTCTATGGGTCAGTGAGCCTGGACTCAAAATATCTTTGTTGAATGGCCAAACGAAGGAAAGAAAAATGTGTCCCAAACCCTTCATTTATGAACACATTTTGGAGGTAGCGTATGTAAATAGAGGACCTCTCTGTAGAGACCAAGAGAGCCACTACCCAATATCTCCTCCCGACCAAGCTATGTTCCAAACAGTCTCTACAGATCCACTCTGTAAAGAAGAATATACAAAATAAGCTTAATGGCACTACACATTGTTATAACTGTTTGACAACATCCACAAGAAAACTTAAGGTGTAAACATATGAAGCTGATTGTGCAATACGGTTAAAAAATAAAAATAACCAACAAAAGAGGGGGAGAGAGAGAATTCTGGCAACAAAGCAAGGAAATATGCTGTCTGGTTTAGGCTGTATTGGTTCAAAGTGAAACTGCATCCCAGAATGAACTGGACTGGGGTTTGGACATGCTGGACGGGGCTGAGGCTGGATAAGGGCCTGACACAATCTAGATGAGGAAGGTCCTAGGAGAGACGGAACTTGAGCAGAGATGAAGCCCTGGGCATGGGAGGGTGAGGGATTTTACATGTGGAGTGCAGGCAGCTATGTGACTCCCGCTCTGCCAAGGCCCTTGGAGGCCCATCTGGTCCCTTGGAGGGTGAGAAGCCTATGAGGAAAATGGAAAGTGCTGTTTTGCTGAAAACTCTGTATGACTTCGGACAATCCTGCTTTGGGTGCCTCTCAGGGGCATCCCACCAGGGAAGGGGTGCACGCTCCAACCCTGCCCAGGCCACATTAGCTATGATATCCATGCTCTCTGAAAGGTGGCAGTGGCCTCCAGGAGGAGGCAGAAGAATGGCCATGCCCAGCAGGATGACAGAGACCAGTGGCATTGTCAGGGTCAACAGCAAGGCCTGGCTGAGTCCTTGTCTTCCTAGTCTCAGTCTAGCAAAGGCTGATCCCGCTGGTGCCCGATCCCATGCTGTGGTTCAGTCCTTACAGCTCTGGTGGGTCACAGAGAATGGCACAGGGCCAGGAACCAAGCATGTTTATATACTCCCCAGGGCGCCAGTGTAGGCCTATGTGCCTCAGGCCCATTTCCTGTCTTTCCCCAGCTCTGCTCTGTAGGGAGAAGGGACTGACTCCTGCAGGCAGGGATCCTCCTTCAGGCTGAGTGTGGTCAATGCGAGGAGGAACTAGAGGGAGGTCAGAGGGTGAGGGGAAGGGAACAACCAGGGTATGTGTCTCCCACCAGTGTCTCCGTGAATGGCTGCATCCTCTAGTCCCTTCCACTCTCTTGCTCCCACAGGACAGGACTGCTCTGGTTCTAGCTCCTGCCTAGGTGGACCTGGACCATGCACTCTGCTAATATCACCTCCTCCCTTTGTCTGGCCTCATATCGGCTGAGAGTGGGAAGGGGGCCACCTGCATCAAGCGAGAGTCACAGAAAGCTGCTCCATCCATGAACTAGGCACCAGAAAGCTCTTTCTACTCTCCCGGGGAAGGGCCAAGGAATCTTGTCATCCATCCAGGGTCATGGACGAAAAGAGAGTCACTAGCAAAACAAACAAACCAAACAACATGCCTGGAGCCAAAATTCATGGAACCTCAAAACTAAAAAAATTCACATGGCAACCAGTCTGGAACTACTGAAAATCAAACAGTCCCCCGTGGTTGCTCATGCCACAGTGCTCTGAGGGGCACTTTCACAACCCAGGGCATGTGGAACGTCACGGAAAATACCTACTAAAGGCAAGATGATGATTCACATGGCAAGTCACACACACAAAAAACAAACAACATTGCCTCACCTCCAGAATGGGGAATTCTATACTAGAATTCTATGTAGAACATGTCTCAAACTATATAAAAGCACATACATGTACAGAAAAAAGAATCTCAAAATGTGAGTAATGGTTGGCCTAAAGTGGTAGAATTATGGCTGAATTTTAAGAAATCTGCTTCTTGACCAGAAATGTAAATGCCCACAGGAAACAGGCTGGTAACATAGTGAGGACAGTGGTCAGGCAGGACATCTGGGGAACATGTACTCTTCTCATGATAGTAATCATGTGAGAATGTAGGCCTAAGGTAGCCACATCTTCCTACTTTTCTACAGCTAAATTTTTATATAAATAAAATAACTCTCAGCTTTAAAATGCTGACCACTAATTACATTTTTGTTAATACCTTGAGGGCCACTTAGGTGTAAGTCTAATAAAACATGTTCAGGATTTATAAGCTGAAAAATCACAAAATGCTGATGAAAGAAAATAAAGATCTAAATGAACGAAGAGCTATATCATGTTCATGGACTGGAAGATAACCTAGCAACGATGTCAATTCTTTCCAATTTGATAAACAGGTTTAACACAATTTCTATCAAAATCCCAACAAAGTCTACTTTTTGTATATATAACAAGATTATTCTAAAATTTAAGTGAAAAGACAAAGGAATTATAACAGCTAAAATAATTTTGAAAAAGAAGAATAAAGTGGAGGCAGCAATTATTTCAAAACTTATTCTCAACTACAGTAATCAAGACTGTGTGGTATTGGTAGAAGGATAGACTCATGGATCAATGGAACAGAATAGAGAACCCAGACATATCCCCACACAAGTATAGTCAATTGATTTTTGACAAAAGCAATTCAATGGAGAAAGCACAGTCTTTTGAGAAATGGTGTCGGAGTAATTGGATATCCATTAGAAAAAAAAGAACCCCGAGCTAAATCTCATACCTTACACAAAAATTAACTCGAAATGAACCATGGAATTAAATGTAAAACGCAAAATTACAAAACTCTGAGAAAAAAAAAAAACAAAGGAGGAAATCTTAGAGCTTGGCAGAGGTCTTAGACATGATGCCAAGAGCATAATACATAAAAGAACAAATTGATAAACTGTATTTCATCAAAATTAAAAACGTTCACTCTGCAAAAGGTTGTTAAGACTATGGAAAGAGAAGGCTACAGAGTCTGGGAGAAAATATTAGTAAACTACATCTGACAAAGGACTCTTATCTAGAATATACAAACAACTCTCAAAACTCAACAGTAAAGAAACAACTGAATCTGGAAATGGTAAAAGATATAAGGAGATCTTTCACCAAAAAAGATATACAGATGGCAAATATGCACATGAAAAGATGTCAACATCACTAGCCACAATGCAAATGAAGACCCTATGAGCTATCACTACACACCTATCAGAATGGCTAAACTACAAATTTATGAAAATACTAAGTGTTGACAAGAATGCAGAGAAAGTGGATTTCTCATACATTACTGGTGTAAATATAAAACAGCACAGCCGCTCTGGAAAATAATTTATCAGTTTCTTAAAAAACTCAACATATAAGTAACAGAGAACCCAGCACTAGCCCTCAGCATTTATCCCAGAGAAATGAAAATTTATGTCCACGCAAGAACCTGTATACAATTGTTCAAAGTAGCTTCATTTGTTAATAGCCCCAAACCGGAAACAACTCAAATGTCCCAGAAGAGGTGAATGGTTAAAAAATGTGGTATATCCATCCATGCTACTGGATTGATGGAATGTTATTCAGCAATACAAAGAAATGAACTATTGACATGCACAACAACTTGGATGGATCTCAAGGGCATTATGTTGAGTGACAAAAGTCTCAGGTCATGTACTATATGATTCCATTTTTATGACGTTCTCAAATGCTCTAATTATAAAGATAAAGAATAAATTAATGACTGCCAGGAGTTAGGGATTGTTGGGGGTAGGGGTGGGGGTGACTATTAAGGTGTAGCATGAGGTAGCTCTTGGTGGTGATGGACCAGTTCTGTATTTTGATCACAGTGGTGATTACTTAAAGCTACACACATGATCAGTTGACACAGAATTTATACACACATTCAATTTTCTGGTTTTGAAATTGTACCATAGTTAGGTAAGGTGTAACTTTAGGAGAATACTAGGTGAAAGGTACACAAAACATCTCTGTGTACCTTCCTGTGAATCCATAATTATTTCAAAATAAAAGTTTGAAGGTTGGAGAGGTAAAAGAAGAAAATAATACCTTAGATTAAGCTGAAACCTGCCCCCTTAGACTCTCTACATGGGTCCTAACTCTGTATCTGCTCAGAGATTTGCAGACATTGAACTTGTGCTCCAGTCTTGTTCTGGCTGAACAGCCCAAAGCACCTCCCCCATCCCTTCAGGTGTGCCAACTTTCAGTTCCCAAATCCCTTTCAATTGATTTATCTCTCTGGGATTGGAGTCCTGCTTTTGAAGACATGGGGGACACTATTAATAATTAAGCCAGGTATAAACCACAACTGTCCCCAGCGAACTGGAGCCTGTAGTCACCTTACAGATAGTGATGTTGGGCAAACATGGAGCCAGTTCCGTGGCCTGGCATGGGCCTCTGCATCTGCACTTTGCTGTGGGCCTGGCCTCAGGGAGACCTGGGTGCCAGGTTCTCCTATGGTCAAGGCCAGTCTCCATGCCTGACTGGTGGTGGTCAGTCAGGGGTTCACAGAGCTCTCAGCAGGACAGGCCCGGGGAGGGCATCCCGCCCCAGGCCTCACTTTGAGGAGGGGGTGCTGAGATTGAGAAGGGAATGGCCGAGTTCACATAAAAAGGCCCCTAGAGACTGAACGTCATTTCCCAACATGGCAGCTCATGACATCAGCCCGACTTCCCATTTAAAACCCACAAAATAATCCATTTAAATAAACATCGTGATGAAAGGATAAGCCTGAAGAAAGAAAATATTTATGGAATATATTTATACCTTATTTACTTTCTTTCACCATAGCAGTGAAACCTAAAGGCTATTTTATGTTCCTTAAGCTGAGTTTTGCTTTGTGTAAGGTGTGCGGGGATGAAGGACTAGTTCCTTCAAGAGAATGGCCTTGGGGATGGCGGGAGAAAAGGCTGTTCCTCCATTTTGTGAGTTGTTACCGGGCAAGGCTAGGGCTCTGGACAGAGGCAGACTCACCACAAAGCTAATAAAACCGTAGCCTTAGGCCCCTCACTAGCACGACCCCTTCATGGTCTTGTACCTAATTTTGTGTTCTATTGCTCAAAAAGGGCCCCCCAAATTGTAGAAGCCCTCGACCCCACTAAATTTGATCTGCCCCTTTGAAGGTGGTTTTATTTTTCTTTGGCTCCATATTGGGGAGAACCTTGTGTCCGAGGAGAAATGTGAACATCCCAATGAGAACAAGGAAGAAATGTCTACTTGCCTTGAGATGCTCAGCAGTATCTTCTATCTGCCTTCTGTTGCCAACTTGCTGCTGGTTCTTGGCTGCCAGCTGCTTTAAACATTCTTGGATGAATTTCTGTATGTAAAAGAGTTAGCGGGGAAAGTCTTAATGTCATTTTCAAGATAACAAAGCTCCCCAGGGATCGTCTCTTCTCATCTTTGTGTTGTGTTTCAGCTGAGGTACCTGAGACTCGGCAGGTGAGTTGACTTGCCCAAAGTCAAGTGGCAAGCTGAAGGATGAGCTAGAACTAGGGCCCCTCTGGTTCTCAGGGGCCCACATTAGGGATTCTTCAAGCTTTGATGCCTTTCACCCTTTTTTTCTAGGACAATCCTGTTCGTGACCTGCTTTTCCTGTCCCTCAAATAGGACCTTAAGGCAAGCAGCCTGAGAATAGGTGAAGAGCATTCACTTATGATTGAATATTAAGTGAGCACCTATTATGTGCTGAGCCTTGTGCCTGTGCCTTCCAGTCACTGGATATTTTTCCTATCTTGGTACTTGGTGAAATTCCACTCTTCCCTCAAGGCCAGTTCTAATGGCACCTCTTCCAGGAAGTCTTCATGGACTTCATGTCCCTGGTTCACACTGTCTTCTATGTGGCTCCCACTGACCACTGCCTCAAGTGTCCCAGTTACAATACTTATCGTACTGTATTTTCACTGTTCTCTCCTAACCAGCTAGAGAATTCCTCCAAGTAAAGGAAGAATTGATCTATTCCTTGACTCATGGTAGGGAGGTATGTGCTGAATTAATGGATGACAGATAAACAAATAGGTGAGTGTGGATACAAAATGGTTACCCATAGTTACCTTACTGCCTCAAGTGTCCCAGTTACAATACTTATCGTACTGTATTTTCACTGTTCTCTCCTAACCAGCTAGAGAATTCCTCCAAGTAAAGGAAGAATTGATCTATTCCTTGACTCATGGTAGGGAGGTATGTGCTGAATTAATGGATGACAGATAAACAAATAGGTGAGTGTGGATACAAAATGGTTACCCATAGTTAGGTGGGCAGACTTACCTTTGAGACCCACAAGCAATATCTCTGGATAGCACTGCTATTAACTCTGGAGAACAGCCTTTTGAGGAGTTATTATTGTTACAGTCATTTTATAGATAAAAAAAGGAAGACTTTAGAGGCACAGGCAAGTCTTGAACCCAGGACTCCACTTGCTCGACTGGCCCTCACACGGCCTGTTATCACCTTGAAGCTCCAAGGTGTCACACGTGATAGTGTCAAGTCGTGCCATGCACGGGAAAGGTGAATCACAGAAGACTTCTTGGAGGTGTTAGTTGTAGAATTAAAGTCTGTCAGAGACGGGAGGGCCTGCCTTGCTCAGAGAAGCGGAGGGATGTGACCGGAGCCACAGGGCAAAAAGTCCACAAGCCTGGAACAAGAGTCAAGAGCCTCCGCCACCATTACGATTAACCGCCACCATTACGATTAAGCAAGGGTGAGGACTTCCAGGCGAGAATGGGCTCCATGGGGAGCAGTCTGTCTGGTGGAGTACTGGGTTCAAGACTTGCCTCTGCTTCAAGAGCCTTCCTTCTCCTGTCCGTAAAATGGCTGTTCTAGCTTCCACCCAGCTATTATGCGGCTGGAATGGAAGTATGTGGGGGGAGGGGGCGCAGAGCTTGATGGGTGGGGATGACAATTGCGGCTGCTCCCAGCACAGTCAGGCAGTCCACAGTCCCCGCCTGTGAATTCCAGGAAAGAAACCCAGAGATGTTCGTGTGGCTTTCCAGGCTACACTGCAGTTTTCCAATAGGGAGGACTTTTCATCTTTGTTAAAAGGCAGATTTTCTTCCAGCCCAAGAGCAGTGTGGTGGACCTGCCATAGGGAACGAGGCCAAGGGTATCTGGGTACCAGCAGGGGCTTCCCAAGTTTTCACTCCTAAACCTGCTTCTTTTGAATGTTAACTCTGGCCTTGGCTCACCTTGGCCCTTCCTTAGGCCTCAGTTTCTGGTTCTGAAAAATAGGTCGGCCGCCTGGATGACTGCCAGCTGCTTTGGGGTTTCCGGTACTAACGGGAACAGGCAGTTGGACCCCAGGCACGCCCCTCCCCGACCGTTGCTCCCGGGCTCGCTCCCCGCCGTGCGCCCCCCGCGTCCCCACCTGCACGTGTACCGCCTCTTCCAACGCCAGGCCCACGGGATGTCCCCGGTGCGCGCCCAGCACCGGGCAAAGCGTGCACACGCAGCGCCGGCAGCGGCGACAGAAGAGCTCGGCCACGCGGTCGTCGTGCTCCGGACAGCGCAAGCCATACGAGTTCTCCGACTCCACATGGCCAGGTCCCTTAGATGTTCCGCTCAGCCCGGCTGCATTCGCCATTCAACCCCACTCCCCCAGTTTGGGGCTGCCGCAGTGCAGGAGGAGCTCTGGTGGGAAAATGAAACCAGTTCGGTGGGGCGGGACGGGGCGGGCCAGCCCAGCTATGGGATGAAAGGATCGCAGTGCACTGCGGTCAGGGGGCAGTGGCTGCATCATCACCCTCTTGATAAACAGGGTGCTCTCCTGCACCACGTGCTCCTGCAGTTTTTAATCAGTGCTGAGGGTTCAGGCCTGGTGTAGCCAGTTTTGTGTCTGGCCTAGAGGTGCCACAGCAGAAATGGGGGCTTGTTCCTGCAGACCTTAAAAAAAAAAAGACAGTTATTTTACCAGCAAAATGGATTTACTTGAGAATAGCAGAATTGCAATTCAGGACAACCAAGCTACAGCAAAAACTATACGAAAGTCCAGTAAACAAAGGAGAGGAATGTTATTTTATAGAAAAAAGGAAGTTGGGAGGGGTTGTTTCGAAGGAAAGACCATTGGAGGAAAGTGAGATATATGCGTGGTGGTAGTTTCTTATTGGCCGAATTACTGGACAAGAAGGAAAATTTCCTTCTGTTAGAATAGTAAGGTAGTATCCAATTGTTAGATGCATCTCTTCCAGTTGTCGCTAATTGGCCATTCTTCCTGTTAAGGTCTGTAATTGACTTAGAGTAGTAGTGCATGAGGGCTCCCCCTTCTGGCCTTCTTGCTCCATTTTAAATGACCTTTCCTTTTATTAATTTTTGCATTCTTAATAGGCTAACTGAAAGGAGGTGGGCTTCCCCTGCTTAGTGACACTAGTCCAGTCATGCTCAGAAATATGCAGCCCTATGGATGAGACCAAAGTTGGCTGTGGTCTTCCTAGATGGTATGCATTACCTACACTTTTCATTTTCTTTATCTTGCCCTTTCCCCAGGAAAAATGGCCATTTCAACAGTTGTAAGAAACACTCTGGAAACTCCAATTGCCCCCAGGCTAAAGTCTCAGCCTCAACTGAATGTAAATTGGTACAGCCATTATGGAAAATAGTATGGAGGTTCTTTGAAAAATTAAAAATAAAACTACCATATGATTTAGCAAACCCACTTTTGGGTATTCATCCAAAGAATATGAAGTCAGTATTTCAAAGAGATATCTGCACTTCTGTGTTCATTATAGCAGTGTTCACGAAAACCGAGATATAGAAACAATCTAAGTGTCCTTCGATCAATGATTGGATAAAAATGTGGTATATGTATATACAGTGAAATGTTACTTAGACCTAAGAAATCTGCCATTTGTGACATGGATGAGCTTGGGAAACATTGTACTAAATGAAATAAGCCAGATAAAGACAAAAACTGTGTGGTATCACTTATATGTGGAATCTAAAAAAAAAAGTCGAACTCAGCAATAGAGAGTAGAAATGTGGTTGCCAGGGTTTGCAGGTGTAGGGGAAAAGGGTACCAGCTTAGTTACAAGATATATAAATATGGTAACTATACAGCATGGTGACTATAGTTAATAATACTGTACTGTATACTCAAAATTTGTTTAGATCCCAAGTGTTCTCACCTCAGACACAAAAAATGGTAACTATGTGAGGTGATGGGTGCGTCAATTGTGGCAATCATTTCTCAATGTATTCTATATTAAATCATCACAACGCGCACCTTAAAAAATCATGTACAACCTAAATAAATGATTTTTATTTGTCAATCATACCTCCATAAAGCTGGGGGAACAAGTCTCAGCTCTGACCTACAAGGTCCTTGCTTCTTAATACCTTTAATCCCTGCTCTGCCTATACTCCACCCTTTGCTTGTTTCCAGGCTGGAGAACAGGCAGTTTTCTCTGCTTAGAACACATTTTCCCCCAATTCCCTTTGCCATGCTTACTCCTGTTTAACTTTCAGGTTTTGGCCTAAATATCATCTCCTCCAGGAAGCCTTCCTTGATTCTCCTCCCAGAGCAGCCTGCACTTCCCCCATTGTGGCTTTCCCCTTCCCTCCAACCATGACTGAAAACTCTTCATAAGGCAGGGACCAATTCTATTTTACCTGTTTCCCAGCCTGGTTTCTGGAGCAAACAGATATTTAATTAACTGTAGAACAAATCAAAAAAAGGAAAGCTCAGTGTATTAAAATGTCTAGGCAGATGCTGTTTATTATTTTGTTATATTCTTTCCATTGCACGATTCCACATCTATTTATTTTCACTTTTTTTTTTTTTTTTAACAAAGGTACAAGGAATTTCAGAAACAACATTAAAATAATCAAACTGTTTCAGGCACGGTTTAAAAAGCATAGATCAATTTCTGACTTCCTGCTTCCCTCTGTGATACAATCTCAAGTTTCGTTCCAGGAAGAATAATTATTATAGCACTAAGGTGGATACACCCCAAAGCTCAACCCCCAGTGCTGTCTTCATTCTCGGAAATTCTTGAGTCAACAGTCGGGGGGCTTCCAGGGCGTGGAGTAAGGACATGAGTGCACATTCTGCTTGCCCTGAGCCAGAGGGCTTGGCCCCGCAAATGAGGGGCAAGTTCCACTTCATCAATAAAGAACATAAACAAAAACATAATTTTAAAAAATGGCTTAAAAAAATATCTGATAAAAATTACCTACCCCTCTCCCTTGTTGTAAAATAATTTAAATAATATACTCTAGATGTAAAAAAGAAAAAAGAAGAAAGAAACAAAACAAGTTTGTTCATGGATGCCTTCAGCTTATTTCTAAGCATGAGGTCTGGGTTTCTTTGGGGTGGGGAAAACTTGAAAAGGGACAGCTCTGTACCCTCTTGAACATGGGGATAATGATGCCTGCCTGACCCATGTTAGAGTAGGATATATCAGTAAGTGGAAGTGGGAGGGCTTTGTAAACTGAAGTGCTGGCCACAAACGAGGCAGGAAAGGTACCCCATCCATTGGAGCTCTGCTTCCCTGACAATGCCAGGGTTTGTTCTTTGGCAAGCTTGGCGGGCCCCAGTGACTGAGTAAATGGAGGACAAGACAAGGAACTGGGGAGTTTTACGCATGCCGTAGGACAGGGGGACACAGCCATGGCCAGGGGTGGGGGCAGTCAGGAGCACAGAGCCCCCATCACACTGCAGCTGCAGCCCGGGCACGTGTGGAGGGGTGGGAGTGGGAGGGGGCAGAGACCTGAGGGAGGGCTTGGGACAAGGCTTCCTGATTTTAGGAGTCTCTAGCCAGAACTTGAGAGGACAGGGTTGGAGCCCCAGCTCCTGTCTGGTGTTCCTTGTTTTCAACTTCTCTGTAGATAGATACAGATGGACTAGCCCAGCGGGTCCACACTTGCACAGTATTACTGAATCACCTGGGAGCTTATAAAAACATAATTTTAAACTCCGAAGATTCAGCTTCGGTAGGCTCTGAGGTTGGACCTGGCCATCTGTATTTCCTGAACACTCCAGGATTCTAACATACAGCCTGGGTTCAAACTTACCAGGCCGGTGGCCTCCTGCAGCCCCCATCCTAGCTCTAGGATCGCCCTTTCCAGTAGGCAAAACTGACTGTCTGCACCTCCTCAGTCAGGAGGATATGTTTAACTTCCAACATTCCCCGTCTCTAGCTGGGCCACTGAATCCCAGAGAAGGGGTCAGAACACAGATTTGCAAAGGAAGGACACAAAAACTCTCGAACTGGAAGGGAACTTCAGAGCAATATGGTCCTACTTCCTTGCCTGGTGCAGTCGTCCTTCTCCAGAAGCCTTCACTCTCGGGCAGCCAGGGGATTCTGCAGGCATACTGCCAGTGCTAGGGCTCCCTCCCTCCTGTGGGCCTCCTCTGTTACCTTGGGCTGACATCAACCTGCATCATCCCGGAGGAGGCAGGCTCTGTGACTGGAGGGCTTTGGTAGCAATCAGTGGTCATGGGCACTACTGGTCGTGGGCACCACCCTGATGTCTGTGTCCCACATAAGGGAGTGTCTACCCATATGCAGCTGATTCTGGTTGAAGTAAGGATAGGTTTGGCTTCCTATCTGTGTTCTAAAATTGGGCTGAACCTTGACTTCTTTCCCTGAAGTTAAATGCCCTCTGCCCCTTTGACAATGTCTTCTGAGTCTCTGCAGCAAACCCAGATCATCACTCTATATGTAGTTTTCCTCAGGTCAAGGCCAACATTTCTTGTCTCAGATGGTAGACTTCCCCCTTGTTCAGATGGGAAAAATGAGACTGGAAAGGGAACAACTTGCCAGAGGTCACTGTGCAAGTCAAGAGTGCGGCTGAGGCCAGAACCAATGGATTCCTGTTCTGTGGGCCAAGACCTGCATCAGACCAGAAACAGCAGAAAGACAGACCCAGGAGTCTAGGAGCTCAGCCCAGATCTTCCATGAACTCTCTGGGGACCGTCATCACTTGCTTCTCTCTGGGACTCAGTTTCCCCACCTGTAAATGAGGAAGTTGGGCCAATCACTGCTTTTCAAACTTAAAATTTTTTTGAGTAGCAGAATTATGCATTCCGTAGAAGCTATTATATAAAACAAAAAAGAAAAGGAGCTGTCTGGGTGGAATGTGGGAAGCACGGCCCTCCTTAGCTTTCCCCCTATTCTGTGGGCCACTGTTTGACAATCACAGGCAGGTTCACCTTCCAGCTTTAACTTTCTACAGTGTTCTTTTCCTTGGGAATATAGCTCATCGTGGACTCATACAAACAGAATTAAACAGAAGGCAAGGTATCATCTAAACAGAGTCAATTCAGACACCGTTGTTTCGAGAAGGCAAAGAGAAAAACGGCACCGTGTCCCACTGGAATCTTTTCAGCGACTGAGTTTCGTTTTCTGATAAAAAATATAGAAATAGTGGTTGTTCTCCAGGGACTTGTGGTTTGGCTCTGGACCTCCCCATGGAGCCGAGTGGTGTCCCTGAGGGAGGGGAGGGCAGAGACCTTTGCTCAGAACCATTCTGAGCTCATCTTCAAGTTTTTGATCTCCAGTTCCAATTGTTTGGCCTGGACCTCACGCTGGGTCACCAGCTCCCGGAGCCTTCGGATTTCTTCTTGTTGCCGATAGAACATCTGTAGCAGCTGGGGGAGAGAGCACAGAACAGACGGGAAGGTCACCTGGGTGTCCGGGGATGCGAAGGGGCAGGACACTAGCAGAAAGGATAAAATATGGTCCCTTTTGGACTCAGAAAGATGGAAGTGATTAGATTAATGTGGCCGAGACACATGCAGCCATTGCATACATCTTTTCTTCTCCTAGTAAGTGAAATTCAAAAAGACTTGATATTTCAGATATTTTTTGCCTTCTTAGGTTCCCCCAAGGAATGAAGGATACTTGGCCCGGATGTCTGAAGATTGGAGTTTTCACCACCACTAAACTGTGTGACTTCAGGTAAGTTACTCAGCCTCTCTGGGCTTTAATTTCCTCCTCCAGGAAATGAGGGTCAGAAAACTAACCTCAGCATTATCACAATTGCTGCTCTGTATAGAATGGTCCTAGGGTTGGATGCTCCCCCTAAGTAAGGATCTTTGTTATTCCACTGTATGCTCACAATGCCCCTGTAAGGGCGGTAGTATTAGTACCCCCATGCTACCACTGTGGAAACTGAAGCTAAGAGACAGACTCGGCCCTGGGGCTGAGGTCCTGCAGTTAGTGCTCAGCAGAGCCAGGATTAGAATCCCTCTGTGAGACGCCAGCCCTTGAGTTTTTAGCCCCTGCTTGCTTATTCCCAGGGCTGCTGAGAGAATTCATTCAGATGATATATCAGAGTGCCTACCACAGGACCTGGCACACACAGCAGGCACTTAACAAATGTTGACTCCGAAAGCACAGAAATCCTAGAGCTGGAAGGGACTTTAACATCTACCAAGTCAAATCCTCTGCGTATTACAGCTGGTTCCCCACCATCTGTATGTAAACCCGCCATCTTGGCATACAGATAGTACCCATTACCTGTTTGTTGCATAAATTAATACAGTGAATTAAGTAGCTCGGCCAGGCCACATAGCTGGTTATTTTTCTAGCCCCTCATTTTCCACGGCCTGTCCTGCCCCCGCTCCCCCGCCACCCCGGCCCCAGTGCAGGCCCACTCCCGCCCTCATTCACACCTCATTCTCTGTCTTTGGTGGAGGGCATTCGAAGATGTCAAAGCCATTTGTGAGCCAGGTTTTCTTCTCCTCCAGCTTGTGTTCTGCCGCCCACCTTGGCGCCTTTTCTTCCAGTAGAGAGAATGGCCTCCGACCATCTTTTGCAACCAGCTTTTCTGTCTGGTTGAAGAGCTGGGGCGAGGCAGGGACCACGGGCTTGAGGAGGGGTCTCTCTGGCGGCAGAGGTCGAGGGCTCAGCAGCTCAGAGCCGGGCCTAAGGGACACCAGGACTGGCTCTGGGAGGGAAGCAAAGGGCTACGTCAGGACCGAGAGTGACCGTGAGCAGACGGGCATGGGGGCACTGACACACGCAGACGTACAGATACATGCAAGAGGTGTGGGAGATTTGGCCACATGTAGGCAGGCACAAACCCGCGGACTGGGGCAACCAGAGAGCAAATACCCAGGCATATGATATCTAAGGAGGCTCGGTTTGTAGGAGCAGCATGGTGCACACCCTGGAGCTGCCCCGAACACCTCAAGTTCCTCAAGCGAAGCCTTGCCCTGGCTTTGTAAGGACAGTCCTGCCCACATTGCGTTCTGCCATCTACCAGTTCATGAATTCTGCCAATGGCCCTGGGAAGCAGGGGAGGCAGACATCACTGAGACAGATGAGAAAACTCAGGCTGAGAGAGGGGCGGGACTGTCTAGAGTTATACAATAAAGGTGGGGGGAGGGGAAGGGGAGGGAGCTCCCAATCACAGAGGCAGCTGCTGCGGCTGGAATGGGGAGCACATATGGCCCTTGTGTTGACAGTACAGGGAGGGTAAGTCAGGGTAGGTAGAGTGGGCAGAAGGGCCTGGGTGGGGGCTGCTCCCTAGAGGGTCTCTCGGGTCAAAGAGCAATTGTGGATGTGGGGGTGGGCGGATGGGCAAGGGCCTCCACCTGAGACTATCCAGTCACTGCACAGCCCAGAATTTAGTTTTCCATGGAGCAAAATCCTTTGATTTGGAGGGAGTTTTCAGAACCAGTTGGGACAAGTCTCTCCCTTCCTGGACCTGTAAGTGACCATCCCAGCAACTGGGGACTGACGGTCAAGGAGTAGTCCTCTGGGGTTACGGGAAAATACACTGTCCAAACCCCTCTCAGCTACTTGAGCCATCGGACACTCCATTTCCCTCCCACATTGACCCAAGGCCTCTTTTCTGTCCTCCTCACCTTTATTCATCCCATTGAGCCACTCCCTGGCTGTCAGAGAGGGCTGAGCCCCTGCCGTGGGCGGGTAGATGTCTTCTTGGTAGGATTCTGACTGCAGGAGAAGTCAGGACAGTGAGAGCTGGGGTGGCAGGGCAGGCCACCTGGACAGGTTGGGTTCTTAGAGAGCTGGGGATCTAGGCCCTCCTCAACCCCTGTGAGTTGAGGAAACTGAGGCCCAGAGAGCAAAGGAACATGCCCAAGGTCACACAGCAACTCAAGAGCAGAGACCAGACAAGAGTCAGGATTCCGAGCTCCCAGTGACTCCGCAACGACCATGAGAAAGACCTTCTTCCCTTACGGTAAGCGGCCATCAGCTTCCCTGTTGCTGCCCCAGGGGCACAGGCTCCAGGCACCAGGCTCTCTCTTCTCCAGAAAGGGTTCCCCACCTCCCCTGCAGACCCCACCGCCACCCTTACCCGCCGGGGCACAATCATGGATACGGGTTCGATGAGGCTTTTGGTTGTAATCAGCTTGTAGAAACGGAAGATCTCACAGGAGGACACGTCGAGACCTCTCTTTGGCATAACACCTGCAGGCAGACAGCCAATAAAGGCCAAGCGGTTCCAGCTGAGCTGGGGTCACAGGGACCCAGAGTGAGGAACCAAGCCAGGCTGCACATCTGGATGTGAACACAGACCACAGACCACCCTCCTCCCATCTTCTTTCCCTCAACAAACACCCATGAGCAAACACCTCTGCAGGGCCGGGCCCTGGGCTGGGGAAACGGGATTGCAATCATCAGGCTCTGTCCCCACCTTCAAGGATTTAAGTGATTTTAGCTCGACTTTTGCAGGGAGTGTGCTCTGCTCCAGGCCTTCCATCGCCATCCCCACAGTTCATGACCCAGATGTTCTTGATAGAGCTTGTCCAGCTTTCTTTTGATTACTGTTAGCATGGTATATCTCTCTCCACCTCTTTATTTGTAATCTAGCTGTGCTTTATGTTTAAATGGGTTTCTTATAGACAATAGTTGCGTCTTTTTTTATTTTAATCCCCAAACACACTGAAAAAGTAGGTCAGTCTCTCTCACCTCCTTGCTACTGTTGTAACTGCTTAACCCTGGCCTAGAACACCGTCCTTCTCTCCCCATGCTGTTCTCTACTTCCTCCTGTTCCTCAAATGTCGCCTCCTTCAGGAAGCCTCCCAGAGAACCTCCCACACACCTAACCAGAGCTCTCATAGAGTCAGTGTTGACTCGCCATCTTCCCTTCAGAATGTGAGCCCCCCTGCGCTCGTACCCAGGGTAGGGCTCAAATCTGCCTCATCCCTGTCTCTCAAGGCCCCAAGTGGCCTTGCTGCCCCACACTCACCAATCCCCTTCTGTGGGTGATAGGAGCGGTATTCGGTCAGGTAGTTCAGGTAAGGTTTGTCGGCGCTCACCTCATAGTAGCGGATGTTCCCGTCTCCCTGAGGAGGAGGGTAGGATTCAGAGCTGGTTCCCGTCATCCCCCCAGCAGGCACCCCAGTGCCATGTAGCAGAAACCTGGCGTTCACAGGACGTACAGAGTTGGCAAAGCCACCTCACACAAGGGGACACCAGAGAAATGTCACCAAGGCAGTAGGAGGGTCTTCATTTTAACACTCAGTTCCCCCACCTGTGACCCAAAGTCCACCGGGTGGCTCTAAGTTCTGGGAGCACAGGCCCGAACCCCGCTCCCATCCACGAGCTGCACACAAAGGTCAGAGGCATGTCCTGAAACTAGTCAGTGGGTCTTACCTTAGGGGCATTTCTGGTTGTCACTGTCACAATGCCTGGGCGGGGTGGGGGTGAGAGAATGCTGCCGTGGGGGGTGGGGTGGGTAGGGGCCAGGGCTGCCAAGCAGGAGGACTGCTCTGCCCCAAATTCGAAGGTGTCCCCAAAGAGAAACACCAACTAGTCCTTCTTCGTCTGGACCCAGAGTTGGAGAGGGACCAGCTTGGGGTGTCTAGCTAAAGCCCTGGCCCCATGTGGCTTAGGGAACCAGGGAGGTGGGAAAGGGGTGCTGGGCTCACCACAGGGGGAGACTACCCAGCTCTTGCCTGCCCCTGCCCCTGCCTTGTACCCCAAGGACCCCAGGCTACTGTCTGGCCACTAGTGGGGCTAGGCTTGGGGTAGTTCTGCCTCCTGCCTCAGAATTCCATGTGGCCACCTCCCTCCCGTGCCAGGCTGACCTTCCCCACCACGTAGAGCATGTTGGTGTCTGTGTCATAGAAGGGAAACAGTACGCCTGAGGAGCCGTCCAGGTCCTCCTCTGTGAGAGGCACTGAGAGGTCGTCCTGCAAGGGAAGGGAGACCAGGAAGGCTTGTGGGTCACTCATGGCGGTCCTCAGTGGTGCTCTCTGAGCTAAGAATTCCTGCCACGGGGCTCTGGATGTGCATACGTGTGTGCACATGCATGTGCATGTGTGAGAGAACATGAAAGACTGTGTGTGTATGTGTGTGTGAGAGAGAGAGAGAGAGCACCTTTTATTTGCTAGCATTTGCCTTTCATGAATCACTTCTCACACACCTCATCTCACTCCAGCCCTCTACCTCCTGTTTTATTTATTGTAATAGATGAAGAAGATCTGGGAAGCAATCTGTCCAGTCTTTGAAACTCCAGCCAAAGCGCTCCTTCAAATCAATACTGCTTGGCTTTCCCCTTGTCCCCATACCTACCCTCAGCTGCCTTGAACATGTAACTCCTCCTGCCCACACGCCTCAGTATTTCATTCCAAGCCCTTGCTCCAGCTGTTTCGTCTGCCCAGAAGGCCCTCTCCTTCCTCCCCACAAGTCCTGGTCCCAGATGCAGCCATGTTCTCCCCCCTACACGGCAGCCTCTCCTCCATCCTGATCCCTCTCCCTTCTTGAATGACAAGATGCACAAAGTCTGGACTCATGCCATCAGGCTGCTAGCATCCCCCTGTTATTTATTAATTAATCCAAACAATGAGTGAGTGAATGAATGAATGAATGAATGAGTGAAGCCAGCACTCAGCTAAAGAATGATGGTGAGGAGACTTGGTGGGGCGTTCGTGGGAGACTCACCTGGTCCCACAGGGCCATCTGCCGGTTGTTCCATCGGGATGTGCCTGTGGACAGCAGCTTCTTCAGGTTCCCCAGAAACAGCACTTTGCTGGCCCGGTGCCCCTTGTAGCTGGCTTCCTGGAGGAACATGTGCAGTCAGGGACTCCCCTGCCTTTGCTTATGCTGGTGCTTCACCTGGAGTGCCTTCCTGGCTCACCCCAGCTCTTCCTGGAAAATCCTTCCAGAGTTATACTTCTGCCCAGCTCCATGCTCTTGTTGAAAGATTATTGAACACCCACTATATGCAAGGCATGGGGCTGGGTAGGATGACTGTCATCTGGGTTATCTTATTTAATCTTACGAGAGGAAGGACTAACTGTTGCCCATTGTTGCAGATGAGGAAACAGAGGCTTAGACACCTAAAAGTGCTTGATTAAGGTCACACATCATGGATCAATAGTATCCTGAGGTCTCCAACCCCATGTCTTGCCTCCTGACAGATCTGAGGCACACCGACAAGTTTTGGCGTTAGACCAGGTTCAAATCCCAGCTTTCTGTGTGGGCAAGTTGCTTACCCTCTCTTCGGCCTCAGTTTTCTCATCTGGAAAATGGGGGTGACTCATCCTACCTCCCAACAGACTGGGATAATGTGTGAAGGCTTGGCCAGAACACTGCCAGCATTACCGCCTCTGCCATCTCCACTCCACTTGTTGCTCTTCTGACCACAAGCCAGACCCCAGCCTAGCACTGACCTGAAGGACGGACCCTGCTCGGGGGTCGAGAACCCGAATCTTGCGGTCTTTACAGGTGGTGGCCAGCAGGCTGCCATTGGTGTTGAAGGACATGGAGAGGATCACATCTTGGTGACAGTCAATTGTCTTCACGGGGCTCTTGATTACAGACTCCTTTGTGTCTAGGTTCCAGACCATCACCTGCATGGCAGAGAGCCAGCTCTCAGCACAGTGGCTACCCCCACTCCTGGCCCCCACAGTCACACGCTGGCCAGGCTATAGTGAAACATAGTATCCCCAGGAGGGAAGCCGCAGATGGCACTCTGGCCAGGAGGCCTCAGGTGGGAGGATGGATCTGCTGGCTGAAGCTGCCATGTGTCAGGAGGGGGATGCCGGGAGTCAGGCTGTCTGGCAGTGAAAGGAAAACACCATCTGCTTTGTAGCAACAAAACATCCATACTGTGAGGACTCCAGGGAACCAGCTAGTCCAAGGGGTTTTGGACAGTTATTAGCAGCAGTTTCCACCTCATATAGATCGACAGGTCTTTCATGTTTAGTTGCACAGGCGGTGCACTGCACAGTTCCAGGGCAGTCCATTCCCATAATCCATTATATGAATGGTG
>NW_006435793.1:3241532-3242253 GCF_000325575.1 Pteropus alecto | reverse complement strand
TTCCGCACCACGTAGAGCATGTTGGTGTCTGTGTCATAGAAGGGAAACAGTACGCCTGAGGAGCCGTCCAGGTCCTCCTCTGTGAGAGGCACTGAGAGGTCGTCCTGCAAGGGAAGGGAGACCAGGAAGGCTTGTGGGTCACTCATGGCGGTCCTCAGTGGTGCTCTCTGAGCTAAGAATTCCTGCCACGGGGCTCTGGATGTGCATACGTGTGTGCACATGCATGTGCATGTGTGAGAGAACATGAAAGACTGTGTGTGTATGTGTGTGTGTGAGAGAGAGAGAGAGCACCTTTTATTTGCTAGCATTTGCCTTTCATGAATCACTTCTCACACACCTCATCTCACCCCAGCCCTCTACCTCCTGTTTGTTTGATTTTAATAGATGAAGAAGATCTGGGAAGCAATCTGTCCAGTCTTTGAAACTCCAGCCAAAGCGCTCCTTCAAATCAATACTGCTTTCCCTTCCCCTTGTCCCCATACCTACCCTCAGCTGCCTTGAACATGTAACTCCTCCTGCCCACACGCCTCAGTATTTCATTCCAAGCCCTTGCTTGTTTCGTCTCTTCTGCCCAGAAGGCCCTCTCCTTCCTCCCCACAAGTCCTGGTCCCAGATGCAGCCATGTTCTCCCCCCTACACGGCAGCCTCTCCTCCATCCTGATCCCTCTCCCTTCTTGAATGGCAAGATGCACCAAGTCTGCACTCATGCCATCAGGCTGCT
>NW_006435793.1:3212460-3241436 GCF_000325575.1 Pteropus alecto | reverse complement strand
GTTCGTGGGCGACTCACCTGGTCCCACAGGGCCATCTGCCGGTTGTTCCATCGGGATGTGCCTGTGGACAGCAGCTTCTTCAGGTTCCCCAGAAACAGCACTTTGCTGGCCCGGTGCCCCTTGTAGCTGGCTTCCTGGAGGAACATGTGCAGTCAGGGACTCCCCTGCCTTTGCTTATGCTGGTGCTTCACCTGGAGTGCCTTCCTGGTTCACCCCAGCTCTTCCTGGAAAATCCTTCCAGAGTTATACTTCTGCCCAGCTCCATGCTCTTGTTGAAAGATTATTGAACACCCACTATATGCAAGGCATGGGGCTGGGTAGGATGACTGTCATCTGGGTTATCTTATTTAATCTTACGAGAGGAAGGACTAACTGTTGCCCATTGTTGCAGATGAGGAAACAGAGGCTTAGACACCTAAAAGTGCTTGATTAAGGTCACACATCATGGATCAATAGTATCCTGAGGTCTCCAACCCCATGTCTTGCCTCCTGACAGATCTGAGGCACACCGACAAGTTTTGGCGTTAGACCAGGTTCAAATCCCAGCTTTCTGTGTGGGCAAGTTGCTTACCCTCTCTTCCCTCAGTTTTTTCTCATCTGGAAAATGGGGGTGACTCATCCTACCTGTGAAGCCTTGGCCAGAACACTGCCATCATTCCTGCCCTGTTCTCAGAAGCCTCTGCCATCTCCACTGCACTCCTTGCTCTTCTGACCACAAGCCAGACCCCAGCCTAGCACTGACCTGAAGGACGGACCCTGCTCGGGGGTCGAGAACCCGAATCTTGCGGTCTTTACAGGTGGTGGCCAGCAGGCTGCCATTGGTGTTGAAGGACATGGAGAGGATCACATCTTGGTGACAGTCAATTGTCTTCACGGGGCTCTTGATTACAGACTCCTTTGTGTCTAGGTTCCAGACCATCACCTGCATGGCAGAGAGCCAGCTCTCAGCACAGTGGCTACCCCCACTCCTGGCCCCCACAGTCACACGCTGGCCAGGCTATAGTGAAACATAGTATCCCCAGGAGGGAAGCCGCAGATGGCACTCTGGCCAGGAGGCCTCAGGTGGGAGGATGGATCTGCTGGCTGAAGCTGCCATGTGTCAGGAGGGGGATGCCGGGAGTCAGGCTGTCTGGCAGTGAAAGGAAAACACCATCTGCTTTGTAGCAACAAAACATCCATACTGTGAGGACTCCAGGGAACCAGCTAGTCCAAGGGGTTTTGGACAGTTATTAGCAGCAGTTTCCACCTCATATAGATCGACAGGGCTGTCATGTTTAGTTGCACAGGCTGTGCACTGCACAGTTCCAGGGCAGTCCATTCCCATAATCCATGATATGAATGGTGCCCCCTAGAGTTGTGTACAGAATAATCTGCACGACCTCATGCAGTAGCCTTGCAGACACACCTGCAGACATAGACAGATAGAGGAGAGGACATATGGACACTCAAAGAAGGCCATGGAGTTGTGTACAGAATAATCTGCACGACCTCATGCCTTGCAGACACACCTGCAGACATAGACAGATAAAAGAGCACTTCTAATCAGAAGGGGAAAAAGGCCCTCCCAATCACTCCCATTTTGTCCATCACAGAGGCCCTTGAGGTGCCTCAGTAAAGCCCTATAGAGTTGTGAAAGGAAGAGTTTAAAAGCCACAGCTATAGTCGCACCAACCCCGTATGTGTACAGATTGCGAATCTGAGGCCCAGAGAAGACATGGGATGTTCCTGGGTCACACTGCACATCAGAGATGAGTTGGAATAGAATCTAAGTCTCCTATACTGTAGATTTCCCCAGTCCACACGGCCCACAGCCTACTAGCTTAGCAGTCACCTGAGCAGGGGGAAGCTTCTCATTGCAAGGCCCAGCCCATATCCTCCAGGCAGACTAAAGGGTTGACTAGCGTCCCGCCTCCCACCCCAACTCATGTCCACCTGAAACCTCAGAATGTGACCTTTTATGGACAGAGTCTTTGCTAATGTAATTAGTTACAATGAGGTGATATTGGATTTGGGTGGACCCTAAATCCAATGACTGGTGTCCTTATAAGAAGAGGAGAGGACATATGGACACTCAAAGAAAGCCACGTGATGATGAAGGCAGATTAGAGTGATGCAACCACAAGTCAAGGAATTCCTGGAGCCACTAGAAGCTGGAGGAGGCACAGAAGAATTCTTCCCTCGAGCCTTTGGAGGAAGTATGGCCCTACTAACATATCGATTTGGGATTTCTGGTCTCCAGAACTGTGTGAATAAATTTCTGTTGCCTTAAGCCACTAGTTTGGTCATTTATTAGGGCAGCCCCAGGAAGCTAATACACAGACCTACCTTGTAGTCGTAGCCAGCGCTGAAGAGGATGTTGGCAGCCGTGGGGTGCCACTCCACCAGGCCCACTCTGCGGGAGTGGCCCACCAACTCCTTCCTGCAGGCTGTGAGGTTCCTTGACAGCAGCTGCTTGGGGATGTCCCAGATCTTAATCTGTCAGGGATACAGGGCCCGGGGGTAGTGTTAGCCAGGGGCACCTTGGCATTCCTCAGCAGAAGGGCTGGGGAGTGCTCTCTGTATTCAACTCTCACTCAGTGGAGGGGAAGCTGGGGCCCCACAGAGGGACCAGGGCTTTGCCAACATCCTCCAAGCCCAAGGAGGGGCAAGCACTGACCAGGGATGAATCCAGGCCTCCCCATTTGCCCCCTGGTAATCTCTGCCATCCTAAGACCAGTGAGCGGGGTGGTGGGCCACAGGCCTGACTTCCAGGCTGGATGTCAGAGCAAATCTGCCTCCCACCATAGAATACTCCCAAAGTACAGTGGTCTACCTCCCCCCACCTTGTCTCGAAGGCCCAGGGTAGAGCCTCAAATGCTAGGAAGAAGAATTTGTGCTGCATCCTTAGGGAACCAGGGAGCCAGCACAGTCTCTGGAGCAGAACAGAGCAGGGACAAGCACTTTCTTTTGGAGGGGCCCCCTTTATGTTCCTCAGTATCTCCTCTATGGAAAATGACACGAAGACTCTTAGAATTTTCTACCTGCTTCTCCTGATGAACTAGTCCGTTTTCTTTGATCAGAAGTGAGGATTCTGCAATACATTCTATTTCCCTTTTCACCTTGGCTGCCAGGCAGCTCTGAGCTAAACCTGGAGCTCAGCAGCTGTAACCCTCTATTGCTAATGCTTCTAGTGGTATTTCCTCACTTCCTCCATCTGTGGCTGCTGCACTTTAGGTAACAGGCATAGCTCAGTGGAAAGAGACCGGGCTCTGAAATAAGACATCGGTTTGAAACCTGGCTCTGCCTCCACAAACTCTGTGACCTTGGGCAGATAGCTTCACCTCTCGGATCCTCGGCTTCTTCAGAAATATATTGTACCTTATGAGGTTGCTGGGAAGGAAGACTGAGTGAAATGATACATGTAGAGTCAGGAACACGGTGGGCTCATAACAAATGGTAACTATGACTTTTATCCTTATTTGAATCATGTGATCTTATCTGTGTCTGTTTTAAGCCATATCCACCACATTCTAGAATTATAAAAAAATAACACTCGACATTATGGGAGCAGGGACTATGTCCCTGGTACAGAACAGGAGCTCAAAAAAGTTGGTGAGGCTGAAGCTTTTGTGATGGTTTTAGTGTCCATATTCATATTGGCTCCTACTCCCCTCCTTTTAAAATTTGCTTCCCAATTGTCTGTGAGATTAAGTGGCATAATATTTTCTGGCCACAATAAAAATGCACCTCATAGCATTTTATAGTTCCCCAGAAAGAGTGCCTTTCCTACTGGAATATGAATTCATTCGATCTTCACTAGACAGTTGAGAGCCATTACGTGCATTTTATAGATGGGAGAACTGAAGCCCAGAGAAGGGAGGGGTGGTCCCCAAGTCCCATAGAGCCTAGAACCTCTCAATCTAACTTACTCCCTTCCCACAGAGTAACCTCACCTCAAAAGTTGGAAGCATCAGAGCTGAGTTCAGACACCATTCCATCTCCCTCTGCCCTAATCCCTCTCCTCTTGGTCAAGGGAATGACCTCATGCACTGACACTCACCATGGTATCTTCAGAACAGGAGGCAATCTCAAAATCATCAAAAGGGTTCCATTTGATGTCTAAGACGTTCCCTCTGTGCCCGCAGACCTTCGGGTAGTGGGGGTCCAACTTTCCCGTCTGCAAAACAGTGCCCAGGAGGGTTGGAGCGGGAGGGGATTAATTCCACTTACCATCTAGATGGTCACTCAGTCAGTCAGGAATCACCAAATAGACAGGAAAATGTAAGGGTGTGAATCTAGGACTTACCACTGTTCCCTGTGGTAAGTGATGTGATGTGATCTAGGGGAGTCGCATTACTTCTCTGAGCCTCAATGTTTTGCTCGATAAATTGGAGACCATGATAAGTATTTCACAGGTTTGGTGCGAAGCTCATAGGAGATGAGGTGTGGCAAGGGTCTAGCACAGTGTCTAGCACATAGTAGGTATTCAATAAAAGGACACTTCCCTTCATGCACTGCTGGTGGGAATGCAAAAATAGTGTAGCTACTTCGGAAAACAGTGAGGCAGATCATCAAAAGGTTAGAGTTACCAAATGACCCAGAAATTCCACTTCCAAGTATATCCCCAAGAGAAATGAAAACATAGGTCTACAAAAACTTGTACATCAAAAACTTGTTCATAGCTGCATTATTCATAGTTGCCAAAAGGTGGAAACAATCCAAATGTCCATCAGCAGATGAATAGATATACAAAATGTAGTATATTCATACAATGGAATATTATTCAGCCAAAAACATAATGAAGTACCGATGTATGCTACAATATAGATGAACCTTGAAAACATTATGCTAATTAGTCGGATATGAAAAGTAAAATTAGTCAGATGTAAAAAGTCACAAAATATTGCATGATTCTGCTTAGATGATGTACCAGATGTGATTTCATTGCTTGAGCAAATTAATACATCCTTTGGTTCCTGGTATTCAAAACTCTGACTAATGCATATGAAAAATTCAGAATAGGTAAAGCCATAGAGACTAAAAGCAGATTAGCGGTTTGGGGAAAGGGGTATGGGGAGTGACTGCTTAATGGGTATGGAGTTTCTTTATGGGGTGAGGAAATTATTTTAAAATGAGATAGTGGTGATGGTTGCACAACCGTGGAATACACTAAAACCCACTAAATTGTACACTTTAAAATGGTGAATTTTATGGTATATGACTTATATTTCAATTAAAAAGAAAGGCCATTTACTTCCCTTCCCCTCTCTCCTGCTGAGAATTCCTGTATAGGCACTGAGAGGATACACAGGTCCCACAGCCCATTCCTCATAGCTCTGAAGCTGAGATTTCCAACTGCACTGACAGACCTGGATTTCCTGGATCATGGGGCAGCCACACCAGTTCGGTCACAGAAACTTGAAGCTGGCAAGGAGGAACCAACACACTCATTTTGCACATCACACTGCATGGTTCAAGCAGAAGAGGAAGCAGGACCCAGGCCCTCTGCCTGCCTATGCAGGCATGGCTCATATCATTTGGCCTCAGGTTCTGGAGCCCACCCACCAGAATGCTTCCCTGACCACTTTGACATCTAAATGAAAGAGACAGCTGAGAAGAAAACTGGCCAACATCCCTTCATTCAGCAAATCTTTATGAGGAACCTAGGGAACAGGCACCAATCAAGGTACCTGGTGGGCACAAGATACAGTACTTGACCTCGAAGAATCAACAGTCTCAGGATTTTTAAGGAGGAACTTTCAAGAACATAATGAACTCAGAGAACACCCACTGCCTCCTTCCCTCACCTCCCCAACTCTGCAGAGACCACTGCACTTTTACGGGATGACTCAAGACAGAGCAAAGATGCAAGGGTGATCTCTGACCTTGTTTAATAAGGCTGTAAAGCAGGCAGCTGCTACGAGAATACACACATGGCTTCCCCGTCACCTCAGGCAAACTAGGAGACAGACAACTGAACTCCTGGTTTGTAGAAGCTTTACGCATGCTATTTAGTAGCTCTGCAAACAAAGACGGTGGTCCTGGGCTCTCCTTCAGAAATACTCTGCCCTACCCAGTTCTTGCCCCTCAAGAAGGGGTTAGACACCTCACCCTAGACTGGATCCCTTACTGGAGGAGGAACCCTATAAAGAACATTATTTGACAAATTAAAAAGTGAACGGTAGATTAAAGTATTGTTGCAATGTTAAACTTACTACTGATAACATACTGTGGTTATGTAAGAGAGTATCATACTTTTAGGAAACATTCAAGTATTTAGGGGTAAGGAGCAAAGGTATATAAACCCTGCCTTCAAAGAGTTAAAAAAAAAAAATTATACCCTCACATACACATTCACAGAGAGAGAAAAGAAGGTATCTGGCCTGGTGTCGTTCGATAGTAATGTATGAGGAAGTGGGCAAAAGTTCCATCTCTTTCAGGTGGTTCTGCCTTCTCCGTGGCTGAAAAAAGTGGGTCCCTGGACAGAGAAGAGAGGTGCATGCTCTTTGCTCCCTGCAGTAGGAGCAGCATCAAGATCCAGGACCTTGGAAAGATAACATTGCGCCCATAGGCCCTGACTCTGGTCTGCACGGGACTGCTGTCCAGCTGCGGACCCCTTGCTTAAGCCGCCGGGCCTTCTGCATGCTGTCATCAGGTGAGCTTTCAAGAACTAAAATCTGATCGTGTCTGCTTAAATTCTGCAAGCCTCTTTTTCCTCATCTATAAAATGAATGATCATCTCTTCCTTACAGGATTGTCATGGGGGTAAAATGAGATATTGTGCATGAAAAGCCGAACAGTGATGTCCTCTAATAGTGCTCATGTAAGAGTAGTTATTTTATATGTGTGTGTGTGGGGGGGTACATGCACACGCACATACATGTGCATGTTGGAACTGAGAAAGACTGAAAGGAAATGCATCCAAATGTTATTCACGATGACCTCTAGATGGTGGGATAATTGGGTGGTTTTATTATCTTCTGTGTTTTTAAAAAATTTCCCAAACTTTCTAGAAAAATGGTGTAAATTTTGCAATAAAAAAAGGTATTTAGGACAAAATTCCAGATTTTGAAAAGATGGGTCTTTCCAGGATTAGCCAAGAATTTGTTATAAAACTGCAGAACCTGAAGGGCTGTTCAAGAGACCAATAATGGTAAAAACACAGCAAAACTCTTATCTTGCACTGGTGGCAAGCATCACTAGTGGGTCACAGCCCTTTCTCACTGGTCCCAGACTGGAGGAGGGACTTGCCCAGGGTCACGGGGAATGTGAGGGGCAGAGCTGGGCTGGAGCCCAGGGCTCTGGCTGCCAAGTATGAGTCTGTGGTGTCCTTATTGTGCTCTAAGGGAGCACCAGCCCTCTCTGAGTCAGCATCCTGCCCCCCTTCCTGCAGACAGCCTTTCACTTCTCTTGGATCATTTCCTGGGTCGAAGGGCATGAGCGGTACTGGGTCTCTTGCTATGGCACACCCACATTGCTCTCAGGGCCTTTATCTCTACACCCTGGCCCAGGGCCATGACCCAATTTCTGCCCTGAGGGCTCTTCAGAAGAGCTGATTGTTAGGCTGGCCTTGGCCAACAGGAAACAAACTGCCCAGGAGCCCCACTCAGACCCATACCTCCCAGGTTGGCCCAGCCATAAACTCAGGAGGTGCTTCAGGCTCAGAGGGGCAGCTCCTCACAGGTCTGAGCTTGGGCCAGCATTCTTCCCAGGCCTCTAAGAGCAGAGGCCCCAGCCCCAGACAGCTTCTCCTCCTCCCCAGAGAACAAAGGATGGCTGGTCCTCCCCTCGAGTGCTCTGTGTTTAAATGGGTTTCATGCTAAGGACCCACATTAACAGACATTAAGCCAGTCTGATGGGCTATTGATTGAGCTGCTAAAAGCCCGGTCAAGGAAGGGACATTTATAATCAGGAGGCCACTTCCGCCCTTCTGTCCATTAGGTCAGCAGTCAGCCAGGAACAAGCTTCTGATTTATGGGAGACATAAGCTCTAAATCAGGGGAGATACATCTGCTCTCCTCGCAGACCACAGAGAACCTTGGCTTTGGTGCAGGAGCTGGCTACTCAGCTTGGAGAGACGCCACCTCTAAATCCCTGCCAGGCTGCCCTGGACAGATGAGGTACACAGGACTGCAGGACCCTGGAGGGGAGAGCTAGGTGGGTTGGGGATGCTCAGGGGCCAGACCTTAATTGCCTGGACAGTAGAGCTGTGAGGTCATTGTCATGACCCTCAGGGCTCACAGGGGAAGCCATTTCCACAAATGTCATAGTCATGGCCTCAAGTGACCCTCCCAACTGCCCAGAGCAAACATGGGAGGCAGGGGTGGTGGGGCAGGCGGAGGTAGTATGCACAGTGTGAGAAGATGTTAGGCGGGCAGGCCGACTCTGGCTTCCTGAGTTTAAATTCCTGCTATAGCACTTACTGCAATGACTTTGGGCAAGTGATTTCATTTCTCTATGCCTCAGTTTCCTCATCTACAAAATGGTAACAGTACTAGGACCTTACAGGGTGAGTATGAGGATTAAATGAGTCCATACTCATAAAGTGCTTAAGACTGTGCCTGGGACATGGTAAGCCTGCAGTAAACTCACCAGTCTAAGTGCATCAGAGCTAATCACAAGTATTGTTGCTCAGGATGTTTCGGGGGCCCAGGGATGTACTCAGTGCGAAGCCAGACTGTTCGGCAGGGGGACTCCCATCACTTTCCACCCAACTGATAGGCAGTCGCTCCAGGGCTGCCCTCACTGAAGAAATCGATGCCTTGATCATATTCCAACTGATGAACTCAAGCACATTCTCACTCTACAAGGAACAGGTTTGTAAATGTTAGGAACCATAACTTATGTGTCATTTATGTGCCAGGTCCCGTGCTGGGTGCTGTGTTCACATTATTGGATCAATCTCTCAACCACCCCAAGAAGTAGTATAAGAATTCCTATGTATAATGCAGAAACTGGGGATCAGTGGGGTTGATAATCATGTGCTAAGGGCCACAGAACCAGTCCACGGCTGAGCCACGAGAACCGGGAATGTTTCCTCTCACTGCCTGGTTTGCCTCTTGCTATCCTCACGCTGTAGGTATCATCAGCATCACGCAGGCCTTTCACTAAAGACCCACTGCATGCCGGGTCCCACGCTGCCTGAATGTGATGGCAGAAGATGAGTTACTCACGGGCCCTGCCCTCCAGGAGCTGCCAGTCTGTAGAGGAGGCAGGATGTAGTGTACTTAGGGCTTGGAGAGAGAGCAGAGGAAAGGCCCAGGGCATCAATTGGAAAAGGCTTCCTAGAGGAGGAGGAGACCTTCGAATTGGGCCTTAAAGAGAGGGAGACTTTGACCAGGCTAGGGTGGAGGACAGGCATTTCAAATCAGAAAGGCAGAGCCGTAGGTTAAGTTTTAAGCGGGAAGGATCCTGAAGCAGATGGCAGGGATGGCAGACCAAACAATGGGACAGAAGAAGCCAGACAGAAGGGTCGAGGCTGTGGGCATGGAGACAGTCACCCTGCACAGGGCTCCTGGCTGAGCCCTGTGGAGAGATGTACACGTGGACAGATGAGCCGTGTCCTGATGAGAGGGGGTGAGACTTGGGGCCAAAGGGCTTCCCAAAGGAGTTGAGCAGAAGGAAAGATGAAAAGAGTGTTCTGTAATCCTGGGAACACGTTGCTAAAATGCAAATCACGTTCCCATAAGGATTTAGGGCAGAGGGTCATTCATCAGCCCTACCCAGACGAATCACAGGTGAACATGAAGATGGTTTATGGTAGAATCCTATACCCAGGGCTGGCAGCAGTAAACCGCAGATTATCTGGTAACTAACTCCCTTGGTCACCTCCTGAGATGGGAAGCTTACCTCCCCGCTAGAGGTTTATTCCACTTTCGGACTGTATTTACTGTGAGAAAATGCTTCTTACTTTGAGCCCAGTGTGGCCTCCCTATGGCCCTTCCTGCTCCCCTCACTTTCTAATTCTGGTCCTAGCTCTGCTCTTTGGGACTCCATAAACACCTTCTCCACCCTGAATCTCAGCCCAACTCCTGGGAAATTTGAAGGCAGAGGACGTATTCCTTGAATAAGTTCTCTTCCAGGCTGAACAGACCCCTAGAACTGAAAGAGACTTAAAAACAAACAAAACCAGACTAGCCTATACTGTACATTTCTAGAAGGAGAATCTGAGTGTGGAGGGGACAGGTATGTGCTTGGAAGGTTCTGAGATTCAAAATGTCAGCTGGGACAGGTGACAAAAGGCTTTGAGGAGGAAGGCAAGACTTTATCTGCAGGCAATGGGGAGTCCTGGGAAGCATTTGAGCAGGGGAGTGACATGGTCAGACACAGGCCTGAGAAGGATCCGTCTGGCCTCTAGGAGTTCAGCAGCGAAGTGTCCCCCTCCCCCTCCTTCCAGACACCTGAAGGCCATGGTGTCCATCCACTCCCTCAGACCCATGGCCCCCTCTGGCTTGGCCCACTCCCAGCAATGTTATAGGGCCCAGCCCTGGACTCCGCCTACTCTTGCCTTCCTTCATTCCTCCTCACCTGCCACACCTCACAGCAAAGTTCTCCCTTCAACTTTTCAAGGGGCCGATCTGCTGCGGGCCAGGCCCCAGGGTCAGGCTCCTATCCTGCCATGTCCCCGGGCTCAGGGCTAGCCTGTCCCCAGACCATCCCGCTGTGCCTTATTCTCTGAGCACGGCCCTCTGTTGTCAAGGCTGCAGGCACCTCCCTCCAACAGACTCACCTGGTCACAGCACGCTAATGGAAGAGCCCTCCCTGACTGTGTCACTCCCTCAGGATACCTGACACCACCTGTGGAATTGTGGTGAGGCGAGGCACCCTCCAACCCAACAGTCCTGTACACACTTCCATTAAATAATTAGCTAGCTTGTCCCTTCCTTTCCCTTGCATGGAACTCTTTACTGACACTTCTCTGTGCCTGGATGGGACATAATCCATGGTAACTGACAAGGAGCCAGTGTATACCAGAGCCAGGAGCTGTAGCTGGTTAAATGATAGCAAGGCTCCAAGGTCACACCCTGGACTGGGCCATATTCAGGTCCTTACTCTTACTGCTCAGGGTCCTTCTGGAAGTCATTTCCCTGAGCCTCGGCATCCTTTTCTGCACATTGGGGCAATAATCCTTCCAAATGGGCTCATGAAGTCACAGCATAAGCACTGTGCCTGGTAATACACCAAAGGGCCCCACAGGCCTATCTGCCCAGGGTTAAGTGCTACGCGATGGGACCAGCACGTGTGTCCTTTCTCTCAGCCTCTTGTTCCTGCTCCATTGCACTGGGTGTGGTTACTTAAGAAAATATCAACCAAATGCAATGGGTGGGCCTGTCTGGATTCAAATGAACCAAACACAGTGAGGCATTTATGAGGCAATGAGGGAAGTTTTCACACGAAGTGGGAATCAGATGACACAGGAGTTATTATCGATGCTGTGATTCTGGCGTTGTGACTATATCAGAAAATGTTACTCTTTTTTAGAATTGTATAATTAGAATGAAGTTGGTGTGGTAAAATGACCAAATGTCCATGATTTGCTTTAAAACAGTTCAGGGGGTGAAAAGGGATAGATGAAAACGAGAGTGGCAAAGTCTTGAAAATTCTAGAATCTAGGTATGGAAGAGTTCATTATATTGTTTTTAATCTACATAAAAAAGAACGAGATGAGAGTCTAGTTACTGAAATGTAGTTTGCAAACCAGCAGATCAGCAGCACCACAGAGTAGGGATGCCAGGACCAGCAAATAAAGATACAGAATGCCCAGTGATATTTGAAGTTCAGATAAACAACAAATATTATTTTTAGCGTAAGTATGTCTCATGCAACATTTTACTTATACTAAGAAATTCTTTGTGAAAACATGTTGGCAGTTTCTTATAAAATTAAACATCTTTTTTACAACCCAGTGATTGCATGCCTGGGCATTTATCCCACAGAAATGGAGACTTACTTATGTTCACACAGAAACACATATACAAAAGTTTACAGCAGCTTTATTCCTAACAGTCCCAAACTGGAAACAAGCCAGACGGCCTTCAACGGGCGAATGGTTAAACAAACTGTGGTACATTCAGACCATGGACTATGACTTAGCGATAAAGAAGAATGAGCTACTGATACCTGCAGCAACTTGGATGGATCTTTCATGCTGAGTGAAAAGAGTCAAGCCCAAAAGGTAACATACATACTTTATGTTTCCATTCATATGACATTCTGACAATGGCAAAAGTACAGAAATGGAGGACAGATTAGTGGTTGTCAAAGGTTAAGATGACAATGGGCGTAAGGGAAGTGGCCGTGGCTATAAAAGGAGCCATGGCGGATCTTTGGGACGCTGGCAATTGTTCTGTGTCTTGATGGTACCAATGTCAATATCCCGGATTTGATATTTTACTCTGGTTTCACAAGATGTTATTATTGGGGGCAACCGGGTGAAGGGTACACGGAATTTCTCTGTATTATTCCTTACAACTGCATGTGAATCTATAATGATCTCAAAACGAAAAAAGTTTAATTAAAAAATAAGCAAAAAAAGTTATTTGGTGTTTATCTGAGATTCACATTTAACTGGGCATCCTGTATTTTATCTGCCAACTCTGGAGCTTGTTGGAATGCAGGTTCTCCGGCTTCACCTCAGACCCACTGAATCAGAATCTGTGTTGTGACCCTCAGGTATGAGGTCTGACTAGTGGCTTCCAGCTCCTGCTGTGCCCGGACTCCTAGGAGTCTGTAACCATAGCAATTAACATATGTCCTCAAGCTACTTATGATGCTATTTCAAAAAAGCCCAAAGAGAATTGCACATTTTACCTAAGGTTAGGTTGCACGGGACAACTGAGTTACAACCCTCCAGCGGCTTTCCCACTGGACTCAGAATAGAACCAGATTCCTGCCCTGGCCTAAGGGCCTGCACAGTCCTCACCCTGCTCTTCTCCCTGACCACCTCCCACTACTCTTGCCCGTGCGACATCGGAAGCAGTTCTTCAAGCACACCAATCCCCTTCCCACTTCAGGATCTTTGTACTTGCTGTTCATTCTGCCTGACCACTCTGCCTCTAGAGCTTCAGGTGGCTCTCGACCCAAATGTCACCTCCCCAGAAAAGCTTTCTCCGATCCTATCTAAACTAGGTCCCCTCTCCCCACCCAGGTCACACTCCATCACATCGAACATATTTATTCTCTTTATATCAGTTGTTAGTACCTATGTGTACTAAGTATTTCATGCTTAGAAACCGTGACAGTTCTGAAAAAGTCTGATTAATAAAAATCAGGAAATCACATTAATTACGTAATTAATTAAGAACACAGTTTGTCTGGTGGACAGAATCTTTTAAAAGCACCCAAGAGCTTCGGAGAAATAAGTAGACAAATGGGCCATCTCTAGGGGTCCTTCCAGCTCTGACCTTCAAGTCTTTCCATACATCCCACTGTATACTTGTCCCTCCTCAGCTTAAAAAATTTCATCTCTCTGGAGTACAGTTCACACTTCTCATCCCTGCGTTCAAGGTCCTTCCCATCTGGCCCCAATCCACTTCCCCAGGGTATTTCCCTTCCTCCCCTAAATAGACTGTTCATTTCTTCTGGCCAGACTGCTCTCAGCATTGTTCCCTGAACAGTCCTTGAATAGTCCTACCTCCTCCATGTCTTTCTTTGCTCAATTCCCTTTGCCAATTACGCCCTTCCTATTTATTTGGATGAACAAAAGTAATTTGTTCATTAGTAGAAAATTTGTTCAATCGATGGAAATTTATGAACATCAACTTTATGTGTCCACAATGTGATACATATGTAAGCAAAGTACTGGTTCTTTTTCCCCCCATTCCAAGTGCATTAGGAGGTGCCTGCAGAAGAATACAAATGACTAATTCAAAGTACTTGGGGCATAGTGCCTAAGAAAAAAATTAGGCTGCGGAATATGTCCTAAAAAGGAGAATGCTATGGAAATTGGGGAAGGGAGAAAAGTGGCTATTCATGAACATAGTACATATTTCTATTTGCTTGGGTCATTTTTAATATTAGTCTCTCAATAATGCTCTCTGAACTCCTTTTAAGTCTTGCTTGTTTATTCCTAGGCATTCGCTCTCTTATTCTACTGCAAATGCTTATATTTTCTAAACATTCTTGGTTTGTAAAAATGCAATTCATTTTTGTATTCTAATCTTTTTATCCGGCTACATTCCAAACACCTTTATTATTTTTCTAAAAATTTGACTATATGTTCTTTTGGGTTTCTGTATAGTCAATCGTATCTGTAAATAATAGAAGTTTTACTTTTTTTTTCAATTCTTATAACTTATTTTTCCGGTCTTACTGTGCAGGCCAGGACCTAATACCTTATTGCTAATTTTAAAGGGATGTTTCTAACATTTTTTCTTTATGAATGATGTTTGCACCATACTAACAAAGAGATCAAATATCACCAATGAGACAAATTGACAACATATGTCACATGATGTAATGAACTGAGGATACATAACTTGTTTAATATTCTTGCCAAAAATGTATAACATGAACATAGTCATGAGGAGCCAGTTTGACAAATTCAAATTTAGGAACATTCTACAAAACAGTTGGCCTTTACTGCTTAGTAGACTAAGAGATATGACAACTAAATACAATGCATGATCATGGGTTGGATTCTGGACCAGAAACAAAATTTGTAAATACCCATAAATGGAGAAAAAGATATAAAAGAGATAAAAAGTAAATTTGGAAGTATGTTAACACTGGTGAATCTAGGCGAAGGATAATCAGTTTATTCAACTATTTTTGCAACTTTTTTGTAGCGTTGAAATTCTTTCAAAATAAAAGGTTTTTAAAGTTCTGTTTCCTATATATTAGTGAAATTCCCTTTGCTTAGTTTGCAAAAGATGTTTATCGTAAGTGGGTATCGTACTTTATCAAATGCTTTTTCTGCTTTTATGGAGATGACCATATGGTTTTTCTCTTTTTATTTGTTAATGTAATGATCTGTGTTTATAGATTTATTAATATTAGACAGTCCTTAGTTTCTGGAATAAATCCACCTTGGTCAGGATGTATCTTTTACTCACTGCTGGATTTGGTTTGCTGGTAATTTTGCATTCACCTTCTTGAGTGAGATTGGTCTGTAATCTTTTTCTTATTCTGCCCTTGTCTGGTTTTGGAATCAAGGTTATCCTGGCCTCACAGAACGAGGAAGGGAGCAATTCCTTTTCTCTTTTTCTCTGGAAGTGTTTATAAAAGATTAATCAGTTTTTTTGATAGTTACATGGAAAAAAACCACATGAATCTAGCGTCATCCTTATATATGTTTGTCTGAACTACATTACATTAAAAAAGTGCCTGAAATGTAAATGTCCAGCTTAATGAATTGTTGGAAAATAGATTAACCATACAACTGCCATCCTCCCAGGTCAAGGCATGAACTAGAACCAAGGAGACCACCACGGGACACTATCCAGTTGCTACTTCCTCCCTAGCCCAGTGGGTAATTACTATACCGGTTTTCTTAAGAGTCCCTTGCTTGCTTTTCTTTAAGGTTTTTCTACTTCCTTATGCATCTCCTTAACCTACAGTTTAATTTAGTCCGTTTTTAACCTTAGGTTAGCAGAACGAAACAGTATGTAATTTATTTGGTTTCTTTCCCTCATCCTTGTATTTGAGATCCATCCTTTCGTGGTATATTTGTCTACGCTTTGTTCTTTTTCATGATTCTGTATATTCTACACTATGGATATACCACAATTTATTTATTCAATTCTTGGACCTTTGGGTTTCTGCAGTTTTGTGCTAATAGGAACAACGCTCCTCTGAGCTTTCTTGTGTTGGGTTTGGTGCCAAGAAGCACACATTTCTGCCTGGTATGTACCTAGCAGTGGAATCTCTGGGTCACAGGATATGTGGATTTTCCTCTTTAATAGAAACTGTCACATTTTGTTCCAAAATACATGTGCCAGTCTACCCTGTCACCAGAGGGTCTGAGCGTTTACATAGTCCCACATCCTCGACATCACTTACTATCGTTAGATTTTTACGTTTTTGCCATTTCTGGTCTTTTTAGTGGTATCTCATTGTGGTTTACTAATGAGGTTGAGAACTTTTTTTAAATGTTCAGTAACCATTTGGATTTTCTCTGCTATAAGATACCTGTTTGGGTTTTTTTAAAATTTGTTTTGTTTTGTTTTGTCTTAGTCCATTTTATCCATTCAGGAAATGAGCTCTTTGTCATGCTAATTGTGCAAATATCCTTCCCTACTCTATGGCCTGCCTCTTCCTTCTGTTTTCTTTAAGAGAGATTTTTATTACACAATCTAAAAACATAGTTACAGGACTATTCAGGCTTTCTGTTGCTACCTGAATCAGTAATGACAAGTTATCTATTTTTTATAAGAATGTGACCATATCGTTAACGTTTTCAAATATATTATCAAAAAATTGTTCCTCTTCGGGTTTTATGTTTTGAACCTCTGCTGTGACATTGCTTTTTTGTTCCTAATGTTATTTGCACCTTCTGTCTTTTATTTTTGGCCATCTGTCCAGAGGTTTGTCTATCAGTCTTTTCTAGGAATCAACTTTTGGGTCCTTGGGCCTTCTCTCTAATGTATGTTTGCATTCTCTTCCACTGATTTCTGCTCTTTATTATTTCTTTTCTCACTTTCTTTAGGTTTACCCTGTTGTTCTTTTTCTAACTTCTCAGGTTGAACATTTAGCCATTATTTTCAGACTTTCTTCCTTTCTAACATAGGCATGGGTGCTACACATTTCCCTTGAAACACCACTTTCCTTGTATCCCATAAGTTCTGTGATGTTTTTCATTATCACTCAGTTTTAAGTAGTTTTAAATTTCCATTTTGATCTCTTCTCTGTCCTGGAAATTATTTAGAAATGTGTCTTTAAATTTCCAAATAAGTGAGAACTTAAAATGCATATTCTGTTATTGATTTCGAAGTCAATTGTATTGGGATCAGAAATCTGGTCTATCATATTTCAATCTGTAGTTATTTTCACTTTCGAAGTTCTTTAGGGGTCTAAATCTATTGTTTCTTACTCATGGCAGCTTACACGTTGAGTGATTTCAGATTACGAATTTCCCTGATCTTAATCTGTGGCACTCCTGTCCACACTGTGAATACTTTCCTCTAGACAAACTCTGTCTGTGCTTCTGCTGTGAACCAGAGACACTACCAACTCAAGATCCCTCTAGACCTTTCGGAGGGTCTGCCCTGAGGCTGAGACTCAGGCTACTGCAAAGATCTGCTATTAGGTTAATCTATATGAAACTGCTATTCTGGGGGTCAAAAACTATTAAACATCAGCAAATGCATATGGTCCAACCTATACTGTTAACATCTGCCCGCAGGACAAGCCTGTTCTTCCTGTTCACTTTCTACTTTTCTCTCCTACTTAGATTTTGGCTTAAGGTTTGTTTCTTTTTGGGGGAGGGGAAGTGACTTTGGAGATTTCCCAATGTCTTATGAGCTCGGAAATGCATCAAAAATTATATTTTATTCAGGAGTGAATTATTTTGCAGTGGGGTGGAGGGAGGTCCCAGGAATAGCTGGGCAATTGCTGAAATCCAAGGAGAGGTATATTTTTCCCAATGAAGAAATTAAGGCTCACAAAGGTGAAATTACTTACTTAAGGTCACACAGCTGGTAATTGGCAGGTCTAGGACTTTAACCCGTGTATGGTACCAGATACCCAGGCTCTTTCTACTTTCCCTTTGTCCTGCTTTGCCTCCAGGGAGCTGCTTGGGCCCGGGGCTCACCATGCATCCTTACCTGGTGCAGGGGGATGACGAGGAAGGCCCCCCCACCAGCACACTCAGTCACCACTGCAATGAAGTGGGGGTTCACGGCACAGAAGTGATTGTCGTGGACGCTGTGGGTGATGGGCACTGAGTCGTAGCAGTTCTCCTTGCTGGCTGGTTTGCCAAAGACGTGGCGGAACTTGGAGCTCCGGTACTGGGGGTGCCATGACATCTGCAGGACACAAATGAGACAAAAAGAGTGTGAGACTCGCTACCCTGATAACGGGACACATGGGGATCTAATATATAAGAGGGCATGACAGCGATGCACTGTGAAGGGCAATCGAGTGAACAGGCTGTACTTGTGGCTACTTCTATGGACCTGGTGAGATGCGGTGAGATGGTGTATAATTTTTGCTCACCTGTTTGCTTTTCATCCCTTCAAGTATGAACACAAAAAACCATAGAGACTTCACCACATTCCCAATCCACCATCTCACCCACAGCCCAGGCACCCCTCCCCGTCCCAGCCCAGCCCAGTGGGTAACGCTGTGTCCTCTGGTGCCAGTCTGCCTGCTTCCAATTCCAGCTCTGCCTCTTGTCAGCTGGGCAGGCAAGTGACTTAACTTCTGAAGCCACCGTTTTCTCATCTGTAAAATGGGGACAATGCAAGTATCCTTCTCATAGACTTGTCATGAGGGTAAAATTAAATGATACATTTAGATCCCTTGATCAACAGTAATAATTACGACCACTATTATCATCCAGGCATCCTGAGCTGCCCTCACTCCTCGCCCAGCCTTATATTTGTTCACTCAATATTTACTGAGCACCACTGTGTGACTAGGCCCTGTGCCAGGTACAGAGGTTTTGGAGAGAGTAAGCCTGAGCCCAGCCTTACAGGAGCTAGGGGTCCTGTGAGTGAGACCCCTAGGGGAGCCTGGGCCAGTGAGACTCAGGGTACTATACCTAATAATGGAGATTTGTACATGGCAGTCAGGGAGGGCTTACCAGAGGAAGTGACATGTCAGCTGTCATTTGAAGGATGAGTAGGATTTGTATGTTGGCAGGACAAGGGAGCGCTGGAGTAGGAGAAGGGGTTGGGGAAGGAGGCCCAGGCAGGTAGAAGACCCTGACTAAAGTCCTGGAGATAGGAGAAAACATGGAATGTTTGGGCAACTACATGTAATTTTGTAAGATTAGCAAGGAGATGTTAAGAAGAAAATGTATACATTATACACACATATAAACATAAATTGGGCAATGTAAGTGAGGAGAATACAAGCGGAGAAGAGGTAAGTAGGACTGGGTTATAAATGACATGTAAGAGGATGTAGGCCCCATCAGTGGCCAAATGCATGATACCATGTAGCCATCTCTCCACCTCACTGCCACTCAGGTCAAACTCCCTGCCCCCAATCTCGCTGACCCCACTGGGCCCTCCCCTCCATGCTCCCCATGTAGGCTAGAGGGATCCTCTGGACACCAAGGCTGGCTATACTCCTCACCACCTCGGCCCCCACCTTAGATTATCCTTTGTTGCTCCCCATTCACTGCTGCCCTACAAGTTCAAGGGCAAACTCAGCCTAGAATTCAAGGCCTTCTGGTTGGGTCCCATTCCATATTCCATGATTCACTTTTTGTTGCTCATCTTCTAAAGGGTACCTTCTAGATAAAGAATACCACCAGCCTCCCTTGGGTCTGCTCTTCCCTTTCCAGTCCTCTGGGGCCTTCGCCCTTGCCTTGACCACTTCCTTGGCTTGCCCTTCCCAGCTACTTATCGCCTGTACCCATCTCCAGAAGTCCAAATCCCTTCTTTCCCCAGCCTCCAAGCCCCCAGAGTCTTCCTTGGTGCACCGAGTAGCAGAGATCTTGGTCTCCTCTGCTCCTCACAGCTGTCTCTCTTCCCTGCCCTTAGGTCCCCGTTTTGAAGTTTGGTGTCAGGTCTCATCTTCTCTACCATAGCTTGCAGGTTCCTCAAAAAACAAAAAACAAACAAACAAAAAGCCTGGGGCTGTGCTCCAGGAGTGCTCAGCACAGTGTATTGCCTAGCCCAGGCCCTAGGAACTTCCCAGGGGAGGCATGTTTGACTGGATACCCACATGGTCAGGACAAAGAAGGTGTCTTGCCCAGCCTGGGCAGCTGGCCCAAGGCTCTTCTCTGTACTCAGTTCAAAGGCACAAGATTAGACTGTTGACCTCAGGAAGCCATGGTGACCAAAGGCCGGACCCACAAGCGAAGCCCTTACAGGTGGCACATCGGCCTCACGGGGACAGGTCTGTCCTGTGAAGCTCAGACATTTCCACCCTCCAAAACCCCGGCTGCATTTGCCAGAGTTACAGCAAGCAGCACAGAATGCAGGCACTGACTGACTATTTATCACCCATCTGATTCCAGAAAGGTTGTAAGAAGACTTACAGAAATAGGACGCAAGGTAGAAGGAAATGGAAAAGCCATGGTGAGGAAATGGGGAGAGAGGGAAAATACAAGAACAAAAAGAGATCACTCGAAATGTGGTGGTGGGGGGGAAGTTAAGCTATGAATGTGTGCTGCCAGGTTCTCCACACACAGGATGTGGCCCTCAGAGTTGGGCCTGAGCTTCCTAGTCGATTCAATAAGGGAAACAGAATCAGAAAGCGATTTAGTGAGTGTGTAAGATAAAAGCCACCACCTGCTAAGGAACACAGCTTTTTTCTGCACTGGGTCCTGAGAGAAATGGGTCCTGGGAGTCCTCTTAGAAAGGAACAGCAAAGACAAAGACTTCCCTAGGGCCTTGGCAATTAGGTGGCAGCTGAGGACCTGCCTTGGGCCTAGGCTGGAAAAGTAGGGGGGAGTCAGCAGGCTCAGTTCCACGTCTCCTACCCCTGCCTCACCTTTAGCAGCAGCGGAGGAGGGTTGAGGGGTGCACTTGTCTGTGGCAGATGGCAATGCTCACCAGACATTTCACCGCTCCCCTTGCATCCCAGCCTCCTTGCAGTCAGGCAGCCCTGGTTTCAGTTCTTAGCCAATGATCATGGGCAGAAGTGACATGCGCCACTTCCAGGCTGAAGTAGGTAAGACCTGCCTGTGACCCTCCAAAACTCTCATCCTTGGTGAAGAGATGAGAAGGCCATACTTTCTAGATGGTGCAGATTCCATCATCCTGGGTCCCCAAGGGACTGTATGGAACAGAACATCTCTCCCCAAGTGACTCATGTTGGACATATAGCTTAACGGAGAAATAAACTTGCAGAGTGAGCACTGAGGTAGTGGGGTTATCTGTCACAGAGCATAGCCTACCCGTCCTAACACACTGCCACTTGCAGGCCCAACCTATGGTACTTGGCAAACAGCTACCTATGCTTGGTGTGGCCAGAGCACAGGAAGCCTGCAGGGAAGAGGTAGGCCAAGGGCAGGACCCAGACCTCCTCAGGAGCCATATTAAAGAACCTGGACTCTTGAGGGCCATGGGGAGCTGCCTCAGGGATTAAAGCAAGGGAGCGAGGAGACCAGATTTCTCTTTTAGGTAGATCCCTCTGACTACTGAGGGGAAGAAAAGGTGGAACAGGGGAGAGGTGATGGTCGCCTGGGCCAAAGGAGGGCAGAGGGGATGGAGAGGAGGGGACATGTTAGTGAAACACCAAGAGAGGGTCAACCGGCCTTGGTGCTTGAGTGCCCGTGGTAGGCTGTGGGTCAAGGGGGCAGGTCATGGCTGCTGAAATCAACATGACCTGACCACTGTCAACAGTCATAGCCTCTCCAGCCATGCTCCACGCTCTCCCCTCACAGCCTGGGGCTTGGCTCCACGCCTGAGGGACAGCTCTCTGCCCAGGGTCAGGGGGCCACAAGAGGCCTGTGTAACGACTCTCCCTGAGCTCACAGTCACCTCCATGGCAATAACTCACAGTCTCTGGATGGTTGCTACATGCCAGGTGCCATCTCAAGTGCTTCCCCTGCATGAACTGAACAAGTAGGTATTGTCTTGCTCCCCATTACAGACGTGACGCAGGGCTGAGGCAGAGAAGTGAAGTAACGCACCCGAAGTCACACAGCTGGAAGTGGTGGAGTTGGAAGCTGAACTCAGTTGTTCCCGGAGCCTCCAGCTCCAGGTTCCTGCAAATCTGCCACTCTGGCCCAGCCCATGGCCAAGGCCACCACACCTCGGATCCCATCTCAGCCCATGACCATATCACTTCCACTTTACAGAAAAGGAAAATGAGGCTCGGGAAGCCAAGTGGCCGCCCTCCAGAAAGGGGGCTGTCGGCCTCCACCAATGAAGCCAATTGACCTTGGAGCAGTGTGAACATCAGTGAGCTCCTTTCCCCACCCCACCCAGCACCTTATCTTCACTGCCAAGGTTCTTCTAGACCTGTTATCATGGAAGGAAACTTACAGAAGTGGGGGATGGGGCAGCACCAATCCAGGCCAGCCGCCTCGTCCTTTGCTCATGGTATTGGAGTGTGCACATATATATGTGGGTGAAGTTTATGCAACTGTATGTGCAATTGTGTGTTCACTGTGTGTGCAAGTCTGTGCATGAGCACTGCATTCACCAGGGTGTCCATACAAACTCATTTACTCACTCCCGTGGTGTGCACACGTATGTGCATCTGTTCAGGTGTTTAATTGCATCTGTGCATGTACGTGCACATGCGTGCATGTATCAGCACGTGCAAGAGTTTAAGGACTCAGCAATTCACAGAACAGGAGTTTTATTTTCCCCACAAGCAGGCACTTGCCGGGAAATGCAGACTGTAGCGAGCCCTCAGCACTGCGAGGCCTCACCCAGGGGCTGGGCCAGAGTGGCTGATCTAGGCCACCCGTTCTATCCTGCCCAGTCCCATCCAGCTGGGCCCACATCAAAGCCACAGTAGGCCTTCTCAGGTGTGGCACAAAGCAGGGGTGGCATCGATTCTGCTGCCCCTGTCCCATGCTTGCTTAGAACCCTGACGCCAAGGGATTAGGCTCTGTGGGCTGTGAATTCCCCACCCCCCCAAAAGGATTTAGTCATTTCTGGGCTTAACATGCCATCGAGTTGCTTTCTTCCCTGCCTGTTCCACCCCTTACAACTCTTCTGGGGATTGTTGTCCCTATTTGGTGCAGGGGAAGCAAATTGACCAAAATCAAATGAGTAGGATCAATGCAGATAGGAAGCAGAAGCCAAGTCCTGTCCAGAAGCCTTTCCCCCTGCCACATGCTCCTCTCCGACAGGTGAGACAGACAGACAGACAGACTCAGAGACTTCTCAGCCTGCCCTAAAGGCCTGTCTTCCCAGCCCAGCCCTCAATCATTGCAGGACAAGGGTTAGCTGCAGGGTTGCTCAAACAGAACACAAACTGGGTGTGGTACAAACCAGCATAATAGATTATTCATTAATTGCACTGTTCCTGGCCTTGGGGAAAGAATGAAGTTACCTGATTTAGTGTTGGAACATCCGGGTTGGGTAGGAGTCTGGCGCTGCTGGTTACCATTGTCCCTTTGTAAGTTTGTGAGTCCACATCTAATATTCGGAGTTTTATTTTTTTTTTCTCTTAAAACCTGACCTTGTGGTCAGTGAACTAGCCCCATACCTGCCTCATGAGAGGGTCTGAATCACACTTACGTCAGCCGCAGTTAACAGAGGGAGATTAGAATCACAAGTTTCCTAGCTTTAAAAAAATATATATGTGTATGTGTGTGTGTGTGTATCTATTACTCTAAGAGTAAAGAACACTCTATTTGAAGGTAATCTACAAAAACCAATAATTAAAACGATAAACACCTAATTATGGGCAAGTCCTCACCATGACTCCAATCTTTGACCAACTGTCATCCATCATGGAGTTTATCCTGATCCTGACCTCGGCCCCAAACTTGACTGGGAAAGCTCCTTCCTAATGTGTCCTGAGTCCTTATTAGGGCCTCTGATCAACCCAGTAGGGGGTGGGATATCTGACTCAGGAAGCCAAGGCCCACTTAAGGTCAAGGCCCACCTGCTGTCATCAATTCAGGTCTCTGTTAAACCAGCTATTTCTCACGGAGCCTTCCTTCCTCACCAGGTCTTAGCTGATTCTTCCTAATGAGACTTTTATCCACAGTCGTTTCTGTTCATCTGAGGCCAGGCCCTGGGTTAGCTGTCACTTCTTGGCACAAAGTGTCTTTATTTTTGCCTTCCACAGGCCAGCGACAGGATCTGAAGTGACATGGTGGGACTGAGGGAACTGGGACCCCAGGGTCTCACCGTACAGGCTTCGTTTTCTTTCCTCCTTCGGAGTAAGTATAGGAGCCTTATCGTTATCCATGGAAGTCGGGTGACCCACTTTCTTGGTTGGCCTGGGGTCGGGGGAGGGGTGCATTCCGGGATGCAGGACTTTCAGAGCTAAAATCTGGAAAGTCCCAGGCAAACAGGGACAAGTTGCACACCCTACCACCTACCACAGGTCTCCAGAAAACTTTTATGTGATTTACATGCAATGATTCTATTTTAAGTCACTGGTATCCCTGACTCTGACAACTTGCCTGTGAAAGAGAAGGTCCTGGAATTGACTTCTTAAAGAACCCAATATTCTGAACCAGAGAACAGAACATTTCGAAGCAGAAAAATCCAAGAAAGTTTGTAAAGAGAGGTGAATATCATTGAACTCAATCACCAACCTTCATCATTGTTGACTTAGTACTTATTCTGCGTCAGGCCCTGTGGTAGGGGCAGGGGTAGGGAAGCCAAAGATGAACATCAGTTGAGCTACTGCTCTCCACGTTTATATTTCTCAGGAAAATGGCCAAGAGCAGAACAAGATAAGATGCCACGATCTTGACATAGGACAGTGGTTTGCAACTTTGAATGCATATTAGAATAATTTAAATCAAATCACTGAGTGTGGGACCCACGCAGCAGCTCTGTCCACCATGGGAGCCTCTAGTCACGCACGGTTTCTAAGTTAAAGATAAAATGAAATAAATTATAAAATTCAGCTCCTCAGTTACACTGGTAATATTTCAGGTGCTCAATAGCCACATGTGGCTACTGGGTATCCACTTAAACAGTGTGATTACAGAACATGTCCATCATACCCACATGACTAGGAAAGTCACTGGTAAAATCGAGCATTGTAACAAATAATAGCTAACACTTCCACTGTTTACTATGTGTGAAGAATGTTCCAAGTACTAACCCAACCGTCATAGCAATTCCATAAATACTATTATCCCATTTTTATAGATGAGGAAACCCAGGCACAGAGAGTTTAAGCAATGTGTAAAGATCACACAGCTAATAGGCAGCTGAGCTAGAATTCGAAGCCAGGCCGTTTTGTTCCAGGTCCATACTCTTTCACAAGGATGCTCTGCCAATTAAATGAGATAATCCACACAGCACATAGAGCAATGCTGGGCGAACACTTAGTGCTCAACGACTATTTGCTGTTAAGATTGTTGAGGTCCTAATGTTGACAGGACGCTAAGATTTGATTTAGTACATGACAGGTATATGCTGAGGGCGCAAAATCGGGGGGATCTGAGTGAAATTCCCAACCAGAAAGTGCAAAGCAGCCCTCCAAACACAGAGTCCTAACCCCTGGTGCTCACCACATTGATGGAGGGAACAGAGAAGCCTAGTAAAATGCTAACAAACCCTGCTAGTCAGGAAGAACCCAAAGAGCATGTATTTGTGCATCTTTCTGGCAGGGTTCTCCAGGTGGAGACCAACAGACAAGCTCAGCCTCGTGTTCAGGGGCCTTGGGTTCTGGATAGGAAGGGGTGGCATTGGCACGGCCCCACCTTGGATGTCCCAATCACATCAGCAGTGGAGGCAGAGGCACCCTGCAGTCACTAAGTAAAAACAGTCGTATTTTCAGGTTATCTCTGCCCCAGTATCCTCCCGCCTCCACCCCTATCTCCTCTCTTCTAGCCCTCTGCTCCTTCTGGTCCAGCACAGATGCCTCACCACAGGCCCACAGGAAATACAGATTGAATCAGAGAGAGAGCCAAGAAAATGCCTCATTCTTCCTGAAGCGATTAGACCTTGAGGGAGCACCTCCTGACATCTGACACTGCTCAGATCTGGGTCCCTAGGACCTGAGGAGGGGCAGGGCACCTCCTGAGGTGGCCAACCTCCCCTTCCCCACAGCCCCCACCTGTTCTCTACCCCTCCCTCAAGCTGTGCAAGGCCTGGGTAGCCTTTTCTCTCGGCGACTCCGTTGCTCATCCACCCCAGCCCAGCCTTCAATCTTGCCGTCACCATGATCAAGTCATTTCCCTTAAGATCTACCCAGGTTCCCTCGGTCCTGAGGATAAAGCTTTCTGCTGAACTCGAGTTGAGGCCCCGCACATTCCTCTGACCGCCTTTTCCTCATCTCTATAGACCTGCTCCGTGAGCCAAGTTGGTCTTTCGGCTTTCCCCTCAAAGCATCACGTTTTCCCAGACACCCCTCCTTTGCTCACACCCCTTCTCTCTGATTCGAACCAAGTCAACCCAAATGAGTCTATGGTTGGCACTTAGCTGGGCTCCTAGGATGCCTTCTCCTCTCACTCCATCTTCCTGGGCCCAGTTCAAGTAGAATCACCTCCAGGGGCTTCCCTAGTTCCCCAGCCTGAATAGTCTTTCTAGCCTATGAGGTGGCCCAGGGCAGGGGGAGAGGCCCACTTGTCTCTGGGCCTCAGTATCCTTATCTGTAAAAGGGTACCCTAATATCCACCAGGGCTTTGCCAAGGATTAAATTAGAGAACATTTAAAATACCTTGTACATGCTTGGTACAAGTAGGAGCTCAGCTGACGGATGCTCCCTTCCCTTCCCTTCCTCCTGTCTTGCTCCCTGTGTTTTTTCCTTCTTTTATCCATCCATCCATCCACACGTCCGTCCGTCTATCCATCTATCCATCCATCCATCCATCCATCCATCCATCCATCCATCCATCCATCCACACAGCCATCCATCCATCCATCCATCCATCCATCCATCCACACAGCCATCCATCCATCCATCCACCAACCTACGCATTAGACTGTCAGCCCCAAATAGTCCTCCACTTCTGCTTTGCCCACCCACAGGCCAGATCTCACAGGCGGGCACCCAGGGGGAGACCGACCTGGCTCCTGGACTGAGCTTTCATTAGCACCACCAGCCTCTTCTGACTCCCCCTCTGGGCACTAGGAGCTGGAGGCTGGGCCTGTCCTTCCATAGCAGATGTGCCGTCAGGTTGGAGAGTCCTAATTCTGATGCCCCTTGTTCCACAACCTTAGGCAAATCTTGTTCCCTCTTGGGTTTTGATTTTCCACCTATAGAATGGTTATACCTCTGCCCTGCCCAGCTATTACATTAGGACGATCCATTGAAGGCTCTGAGCCCACACAACAGACCCCGGGACCCATGAGGGCAGCAGAGCTGTCTGCCTGGCTGCTGCCCCAGGCCTAGAAAGGCCAGTGATTTTCCTGCCATGACCCTCTGGAGACACAGAACAGAGCTTCTTCCTGTTCCTTCCCCCACATTAGGCCCTGACCAAAACTCCATGCAGATTTATTGCCCAACAATATCCTTATCTGGGAGTTTCGAGAGATAAAGTTTACTGAGGACTTTCTAAAGACACCTCCAGGAGGATGAAAACCTAGAAGTTCCACTTCTGGCTCACCATCCATTCCCTGGTAGAGCTTCTGGATCTGTCTTTGGACAGAGAGGGACATTGATGCCCAGAGAGGGACTAAATGCCTTGCTCAGGGTCCCACAGGAAGCCGGAGGCAAGGCTGAAGCTCTGTAGCCCCGTCCTGGTATGGGCATCTGGCCAGGACCTGCATTCTGTTGTCGGCAAGTCCCTGGCTCGGACCCACAAATCAGCTCTCACCCTGCTCTGCTGCAAGGGGCCTGGGGCCCAGAGTGAATTCAACTAGCATCGCTAGGGCCCTCCTGGAGCCTAGGAGAGAGCCAGTGATGACCTTGACAGGGGCCTCTGCCCCTCAAGAGCTCAGATTGATGGGAGAAGCAGACATGTAACCAGCAAGCTCAATTCAAGGCAAACAGGCTAAACAGGATAAGGCTGGGAAAGTGGAGAGAGTGGAAATCTAGGGAGTCAGTGAGGGCTGCAGTGCAGATTTTTGAGTTAAGCCTTAAAGGCCAAGTAGAGCGAGCCCAACACAGAGTGAAGGGAAGGCACTCCTGATGGAAGGCACCGTGCTCAGCCACACCTGGTCCGGCCATACCTGGGAGCACTAAGGCACAGAGAGGCATGTAGTATGGGGTGGGGAAGCAAAAGGCACATCTGGGAAATACAAAGAGTCTGATTTGTCTGGGGTCTGAGCAAATACAGAGAACAATGAGGGCTGCGGCTGAAGTGGTAGCCAGGCGGGGGGGGGCTCTGAGTACTGGCTACAGAGCTGGCACTCGAGATCAAGGGAGGCGTCAATGTTTGTAACCAGGGGTGTGACCTGGTCACAGCTGAAGTGGATTTGGCCCTTGCAATTAAGTAGTTAGAACTTTCGCCCTGGGAAAGTATTCTCCTCCCTCAACTTTGGGCTTGTGTCTAAGGAAGAAATAAGTGGGGTTCATTTCACACCCAGCTCCGACTGGCCGAAGGAGCCGTGGAGCACGGCAAGGAGGAGGAGGAGGAAGATTCTGAGGTCTTCCTTGTCTGGACTCGGGAGGAAAAGAGCATGGCTGCTTTGGGAGGAGCGTGTAGAGCTGCCGGATTTACTGACCAAGAGTCAAGGCCTGATCTGCCTCTACAGATCTCTGCTCTTTGAAAGAACAACCACGTGGGAAGGCCAGGCCTACAGGCCAAATCTCAGCAGCTGGGTTTTTAAATTAGAAAATGGTTTCCTTTCATTCTTCAACCTATTCCCGGTGGTAAGGGTCCCCAGAAATCACTTAGGCCTGCCTGCTCCGGAGCACGCCTGGCCGATCCAGTACTCCGCTTCCTAGCTCAGCCACACATATAGGAGGGTGATGGGAAACTCCTTCCTGCTTTTCCCTCACCTGCTTATTAACACATTGCTAAATGCCACTGCTCAGCCTTAATCAACTCCTTAGGCAGCGTCGGCAACAGCTGCCAGGAGAGGATGATGGGGCCGCCTTCTCCCCATTTCCAGCCTCCCTGAGCTCTGTCCAAACCATTTGTTCAGACTGGCAGGAGGCCCAGCTGAGGATGAAGAGGAAAGATGTCAGGGCCCCAGGCTGAAAGGGCACTTCCTCCCCAAGACTGAGTCTGCCAGGACTGGTGACAGTGTCTCCTTTACATTTTGCATGAAATTTTCCAACAGTGGGTCTCAAACTTGAGACTGCATCACAGTCACCTAGAAAGCTGATTAACACCCAGACTGCTG
>NW_006435793.1:3204743-3212446 GCF_000325575.1 Pteropus alecto | reverse complement strand
AGTTTCTGATCCATAAAGTCTGGGGTAGAGCCTGAGAATATGCATTTTTCTTAAGTTCCCAGATGACGAAGATGCAGCTGGTCCAGGGACCACTCTTCAAGAACCACCATTCTGTGATTTACAGAGTCCTTCCCTGTCATCATTCAATTTCCTCCTCATACCCTCCGTAGGCTGGGGAGAATTATCCCCATATCATGGATGCTGAGCTACGCTCAACTCAGAGCAGTGGAGTCACTTTTCTGAGGATATGCAACTAGGAGGCAGCAGGAACCTGTCCTCCAAAGGCTCCCTGAGCACACAGCCACTTCCTAACTTGGGCCACTTGGGAGCGTGACTTTTGTCTTTCTATCTCTCAGATATTCTTATATAAACGTGGGTTCGGGTCAGCACTCAAATCCGGCAGGTGTTCCCATGACAGCTTCACCATCTAAAGAGCAGGCACTGAGGGCAGGTGGTCAAGGCATGGGCTTGAGTCAGAGACCCGGCTACAAACCCAGACTCACCTTCTCTAAGTCTCAGTACCACATGAGCACCCGTCTCTGGCCGAGTTGCTGTGAGATGGGGCAAAGGCTGAACAGAGAGCATTTAGCCTAGGCACACAGTGAGTCCTCAATAAATGAGAGTAACTAGTAGGCCCAGACAAGTCAGTGAGGGATCAAGGGAAAGATACTAAACCTCTCTGTGCCTCAGTCTCCTCATCTGTAAAGTAGGGTCCATTAGGAACCTAACTTATGGGGAGTTGTAAGGATTCAATGAGTTTATTCACTCAAAATGGCTTAGAGCAGTGCCTGGTATGGAGAAAGGTCCACGTAAGGTCCTTTGTGTCAAGCATGATGTTTTAGCACCAAACACACACTCGTCATCACTACACGTAAACAAAACTATTAAAGAATAGAGTATGCTACTGAGAAGTCAAAGCTTAAAAATCACGGTGGTGATGATTGTGCAAATGTGTGAATGCACCTCATGACACCGAACTGCACAGCTGATCAACCCTTTAACATCGTGGGGTGCTGACACCTGCACAGTTGAAAATCCAGATATAAATTTTGACCCCCTCGAAACTTCAGTTGTCCCTTGGTATCTCTGAGGAATTGGTCCCAGGACCCCTCCAGATAGGGAATGGAGGGACAGGTCGGTTCCCCGCAGCTGCTCACCCTTTCACTCCTGGCTAGTCAAGGCTTTCTCTGCCTAGGCCTCTGGCAGAAGGGGCACTGTGGGGTGAGGCTCCTCAGTACTCCCCCGGGCGCCTTCAGGACGGCCTCGAGGACCTGCTCCCAGGCAGAGGGATGGCTCTTCCCATGGACTTCCCTCTGGCTTGCTGTCCCCTTGTGGAGCTGACTCTGGCTCCCCCTCATGACAGGAGGACCCTTCGAGGAAGTTAGCGCCCACGATAAGCAGACCTCTCGCCGGGCTTTCGCTGGGAGCCCTGCTCTGTGGATGGAAGGTGCACAGATATTCTGCGACCAGGGCCCTGGCTCCGGTCTGCTTTGTCCTCATTCACTGTGTGACTCTGCTCAAGTCATTGTCCCTCTCTGGGCCCTAGTTCCCCATCCATAAAATGGGACTGTGCATCCCTGCCTGCCACCCTCCTGAAGCTTTAGGGGGGCTCTGAAGGGAGAATGGAGGCAAAGGTGCTTTGTGTCTTTATTATATGATATGATCACACTGAGAGGCAGCATGGCGGGGGTGGGGGCTCATCTGTGCTGGGAGGCACCCAAACCCTTAAATGGATGGAAAGAGAAAGCCTTGTGCCCCTCCCTTAGTGCTGACTTAGAATCTAAAGCTATAATTCTTATCTAATTGAATTCTTAGCCAGATCCACTAACTCCCGCTCTCAGATAATCTTATTGCTCTAGAGGCAAGAAACAGACACAATACGCCTGGAGTGTCCAGGGTCAGGAACCCAGGTTGGCATCTGGCCCAGCTCTCTGCCCTCCTCTCCATGCCATTTCATATGAAAAGTCAGAGGGTCTCGGCTTATACTGTTCTAGTGGCAGTAAGCTCACCCCTTCCAGCAGCACAAGCACCCAACTTCCTCCTCCAAATGCGTGGAAGTCTACGATTTCCCCCATGGCCGTGTCTCCGTCCCTGGAGTCTCACCAATCACATCTGTTGCCCCTCAACAGCCCTTCAGAGATCTGAGGCCCCTGACCATGTGGCCCTGGGATGGCGCCACTCCAGGCTGCAGAGTTTCTTGCCTGTCTGTTTCCCGTCTCCTCCCCATAATGCTCCAAGCTGTTCTTATCCCACATCTGGTCTGGAGTCCAGACCATCCTTGAACCTTCCGGATGGAGCCTGAGAACCACTCAGTAGAGGGGGTCTCCCAACCCAGATTTCACATCTCAGAATAGTAGCACTGGCCAGACCCCGAGAGATCACGGGGTGCAGGAGGGGAAACTGAGTCAGCACACCCAGGGCCACCCGCACAGGGCTGAACCAAGACTGAGATGCCAGGTTGCCAGCCACTCAGCCCAGGAGAGTCCTCCAAGACAGGGAACAAAGTTTCTTTTGATTCTGTGCCTGGATACAGGACCAAATATTTTGTTCCTTATCTGTGTTGCCATTCTCAGAGGGACAAATTCCAAGGATGGCTGGGGAAGAAAAGTCTTCTAGCTGTGAGGCCAGAGGTCATTCACCCTACCTGGGCCCTCCTGTGATTCAGAGTATCGTTTAGGCGGGGAAAGATGGGGCTCCTTGGGTTCATGAGAGAAGACACGCCCCAAGTCTTTGCTACTAGAAAGGCCAGTAGAGCACCAGCAGCCTCCATGATGGATGGGTAAACTGGAGCACATCAACTCAATCCACATTTTCCAATTCCTGGCTGGAGAGAGAGGTGGCTGTGGGCCCAGAGGTAGCCATAGGGTCTCTGCCTTGGGGATGGGTAGAAACGTGGAGAAATCACATCCCTCTCAAAGTTGGATCACATATGCAGTGGTGTCAGAAGTGGCAGCAATACAGAAAGGACCAGAGGTTAGAGCAGTGGGACCTAAACTTTTTTGAATTAGTTTCTTGTTTAGATAATATTTTTCCAGGATGTCAATGAATGTCTTGCATAGGTCACTTTGGAGGCCACTGGAGTAGAAGATGGAGAAACTCTCAGAGAGGATTTTCAGGCTCCAAGGGACGGCAGAGACTATGTAGTCTAACTCTCTCACTTTGCAGGTGAAGAAACAGGGAGGAACTGGAGGAAGGGCTGTAACTTGTCTAAGGTCACCTGGCTTATCACTGGCAGATCCCAGAGAGAAGGCAAATCTCTAGTTCTTGATGCTAAAACTGGCTGCCTCCCTGTCCTGGTCACAGTCCAGCCCCTTGCTGGGCCATAGGCCGATCCCTGAACCTCTCAGCCCTCTGGGGCTGCCTCCTCTGTGCGATCACCCTCTGGCTCTGAGGGTGGCTGTGGGTGTCAGGGAGATGTGCATCCTAGCAAAGGTTACAAGGGCTATCATGATGGGGGACATGGGGCCGTCAGGAGTCACTCTGCTTTACTCTGAAGCCTCAGTTTTCTTATCTGTGAAATGGGTCTAATCAAATCTAGCTCTCAGGCTGTTTTTTGAGTGCCCATGAGGGGTCCCGTAGACATCTGCAGGCTGGGAAATAACTCCTGAGGGGCTTTATTGCTGTGCTTACACTCTGGCAGGTTCTGCTTAGTGAGGAGAGATTTGGAGTGCCCAAAGATTCTGTCTCTGATGGCCAGAAGCAGCCCTGGACACTGCAGGACTAGGAGCCTCTGCAACTCAGTGGTCCCCAAGGTATGCCAGCCCATGCCTGGCACAATGCTGGGCAGCTGTGGACATGGCCCTGAGCTTTCTGAGGCATCGGCCTGAAATCCTTCTCCTACCTCTAGGGCTCTGTACCCCACTGCTTGGAAGAGGAAGTAGGGGCGACAAGTGCAGTAGGGAGGTGAGCTGTCAGCCTGGGCACAGACAAGAGGGGCTGCATTTTCTACAGAGAACTTAAATAATAAAATCAACTAAAAGTTTGACTTTTTATCATCATGATGGGCCTGCAATTCTAAACAATGTCAGTGATAAAAACTCCTCTGCCAGGGCAGGCTCCTCCCACTTCCCTGCCACTGGCGTCTGGCCGGTACCTGATGCTCGACTGTCTCCGCGTGGCATCCCAGATAGGCTCGTAGGCTTCCCGCTGCTAGCCCCTTGCTCCTGCTATTCCTTTGCCAATAACTCCCTCCCATCACTCTTTATGTCTAGCTTCTACAAGGCTGAGCTAAGCTGCTCCCTTTTCCAGGAAGTCTTCCCATATGCATTCCTCTCCATCCCCTAGCTGGCCACAACTCCCCTCCCAAGCCTCCTGACTCCCAGCCCAGGCTGTAGACTCAGTAGCGTCCCGGTCTCATCTCCAAAGGAAGATTCAGAAAAGGAACCTCCACTCTGAAATCTGGAACTCACAGAATAGAAAACCATACCAGGAAAGCCACTTCCTAGCTGTGTGACCTCAAACAAGTCCCACGGCCTCTCCAGCCTCAGTTTCCCTCTGTAGAAGGATCATTTCATCTTCAAATAGCCCCCATTCCTTGACTTTGGCCGTCCCTTCTCTTGGCCACACCCCGCATCTTGTTACCATGAGAAAATGTTCCTGTTTCTATAGTCACTAATTCAAGCAATCCCTTGCTGACTATATCCTCCCCATCTCCAGCTTCTTGCCAGATGTGACGAGCCCTTTGGTGGGTGTCAGTATCCACAATGGATAAACAAACAAACAAACAAACAAACAAACACAAAAACAAAAAACACAGATTCAGGCCCAAAGAGAGAGTTCTGGACCAGAGGCCTTTCTTTAAGACGTAATAACCCATTTAGTGATGCCTCCAATCTGCACCAAGCCTGGCTCCAGCCTTTCTGAAAGGCCAGCTCCACATGTCATGATGCTCATTTTTTCCAGTAACCTGAGACACCAGGCCAGGTCTCCTCTTCCTACAGTTCTTCACCCATGAGAACTTCCATCTACCTTCTCCCCACCCATCTGCCCCCTTCTCTCTTCATTCTCTTTCCTCTTACCAGCTCCGCGGTCCATCACCTAACTCTTATCGACACCCTAAACTCCTTCACTGTCTTTTTCCACATCGAATAGCAAAACCCCAATGCTGGATGAACTAGGATAACTAAGCATGGTTGGGGGAAAAATGGACAAATACCAGACAAGCGTAGGAGGTACTAACAGGATGAAAGCCTTTTCCACTACAGTTTGTCTCCCTGAGCACCCCTCCTGCAAGTCAGGCCTTGTGAAGGGCACTGCCAGGCATGCCAGATCCCAGGAGTCGTCCATGTGGCCTCCTTCCCCTTGTCCCCACAGCCAATCCATCACTAATCCCATCCCACCTTCTAAACATCTCTTAAACCATCCACTTATCGCTACTCCCACTGTTACCATCTGCTCTCACCTGGACACTTAGTCTCAGACACTAACCATCTTGCTCAGATCTTTTCAAAAGATGCAATTTTGAGTATGTCGCTCCAGGGCCCAAAGGGTCTGTCTGGCCCATTCTACCTCTCCAGCTCCACCGCTTTTCAAAAGATGCAATTTTGAGTATGTCGCTCCATGGCCATTGCTCTAGGGCCCAAAGGGTATGTCTGGCCCATTCTACTTCTCCAGCTCCACCATGGCCAGAGATCAGAGCCACAGATACTCAGTGCTTTTAATTCTTCAAATGCTCTTTTCCTCCAGCCTCAGGGCCTTTGCACAGGCGGTTTCTCTCATCTAGCATGCTTCCTTCCCCATAGTCACTTTGTTATTCCCTACTCACATTTCAAATCTCATCTCAAAAGTCCTAACCTTAGTACAGCCTTCTTCAGTGACACTGGGCTAGGCACATTTCTCTACTCTGTATGCTGTCATGCCCTCTCTTCTCCTTCAGGCACCTACTTCAGGTTTTATGGGACTCTAGGATTACTGCCTATCTCTCCGTCAGTCTGTGAGCCCATGAGGGCAACACCTGTGTCTTTTTTACTCTGCTCTGTATCCCTAGCACTGAGCCGTGTTTCACATTCAGAAAGTGATCAGTATATGAACAAAGGTCCCATTCAAAAAATGAAATTGAAAGGTAGCTTTAAAGAATGAATGAATGAGCCAGTCTGGGTGAGGTTCTAGGATGATCTGTGTGGGGCAGGTCTCTGCGGTCTTGCTCCAGGGTGGCCCACAGGCCAACCTACTCCTGGTCATGGTCCTAACAAGGATGAGTGAGGCTAACCACTCAGCCGACAAGCTCTCAAAGCTCCTTCCTGTCCATTATCTCCCAGCCCTCCTCCAGGCCTCCCCCATTACTCATAGCACTGGGCATTTAATGACCAGTCCACTGGGGCATTTCTGACCTGGACATGTTTACTCTGCAGGGCGAACATTTTCTTATTTCCAAGGGCCAGAACTCAGGATCCTTTTTTGTGTGGGGCTGAATAAGGAAAAAGTGTTGAAATGTAGTTAGAGCAGAGTTCAAATCCCAGCTTTACCTCTTGCCGACTGTGTGAGCTTGCGAAAGTCACTTAATCTCTTTGGGGTCCCATGTCCTCATCTATACGAACAGGACAAGAATATCTAGCCACAGAGTTGATGTCAGAATTAAATGCGTGAATGTACATTAAGGGTGTAGTCTAGTGTGGGGCCTGCCACGTGTCATATCTAATTGATTTCGAGACATTATTTTTAATGTTTTAACATCTCTGAAACTGGGATGCAACTCATCATTAGAGTTTGTCTGCCATTTTTTTCTTTCTTAATGGATTATAAAATAATAGCACCTCTCACAGTAGATGGTGCCCAGCATTCAGTGAAATATGGCGGTAGCTTAGTTTCTGAACTTCCTTTGCAAAGAGGCAGGAAGGTCTGTGAGAGTCTTGGGGACCAAAGACCAAGAATATGCATCATTGAGGGAAAGGGTCTGCTGGGGCCTGGTGTGATGGGATGGAGCTGTATAGCATCAGGGACCCTGAAAGCACAGGCCCTTCCCCTGCCGGGCGGCCTCTGGATCTGTCCCACTGTCCTAGTTCCTCAGGGGGTGGCTGAACTCCAGCCATCCTCACTTTTCTGGCTCTAGCCCTGTTCCTGCCAATGCAGCCTGCAGTGCCTGGCTTTGGGGGCAGTCTGGTCATAATGCTGACTGTGCTTGCGGCCACCTAAAAGCCCCAGTCTTTGTTCCAAGAGGAGAATCGTGGGACACACCTGGAGACCTCTCCTCTAGTGCTGTCCCTGGACTCTGCTCTCAATTGTTCTGGAAGGCTAGAACTGGGGAGGTCACGCAGACCTCACCTGTCCTAGTGCTGTGACTGCCTACTTAAAACCTCCAGCTTGGTGATATCAGACTCGCCAGATTTTTATCCTATCTGTATTATTATTAATTATTATTATTATACAGCCAAATTATTATTATACAGCCAAATTTTTATAGAAATGTCTATTGCATATAAAAATTTTAAAATACAGAAAAAGAAAATAAAATTCTATCGTCTAGTGATAACCAGCTTGATATGTCTGAATATTTCTCTATATTTACATGTGTGTAGATATATTCTTTTCCCATATTCAAACCCAAACAGGCTCATTCCACAGAGATTGTTCTCTTCTTTTTTCTAGTTGTTAACACTACATCACAGACCTCTCTCTACATGTCTGTTTCTTCTCAGTGACTCCATGGTGTTCCCTTGTCCTCCATCCCTTTAGCTGGCAGGTCCCTACAGCCCCCTTCAGTCATG
>NW_006435793.1:3201478-3204284 GCF_000325575.1 Pteropus alecto | reverse complement strand
AAATATTCTTGAGCTCTCAAATCAAGGGGTAGGAAGTGAATGGCGGCTGTCTGTCCCTGCTGGATTTGATTGTAGGCCTTTCAAAATAGACCGGATATGTTCTCTTAGACCCAGATGCTGGCTGGCTATTACTCTAACCCCTAGGGGCTTCAGACATCACAATAAACAACAACAAACAGGTGCCTGGCATTTTATAGCTTATGAAGTGCTTCCATACTCTTATCCAGTTTTGAGTCTCACAACAACCCTATACATTAGGCAAGGCAAGTAGCTATTATCTCCATTTTACAGATGAAGAAACTGAGGCTCAGAGAGGTGAGGTGACTTATCAAATGGCCTCCTTACTTCCCTCCCCTTGAGTCTGGCTCACTCCAAATCACATTAACAACCCGACTCAGGTATCGCCTCCTCCAGGGAGACTTCCCAACTCACATCCCCAACCCAGGCTGGGACAGAGGACTCTCCTTGAGGGGCCACAACTCCTGGGCTTCCCTATCAGAACTGCAGCGCCCCACCCCTGCCACCTTGAAGGAAATGATGGGTCTGCTTATCTCCATCCACATACCCCAAGCATAGAAAAACCTCAATAGAGGGCTGCTGAGATGAAGATCTTTATGATTATTAAGGCAGGAAATAGTCTCCACATTTTGCTTATGAGGACAAGAGACATAAAGAAGGGACAGGACTTGCCTACAGAGCATGTCAGTGGCCGGGTCAGGCCTCCATCCTCAGCAGTGTGGCTTCTTTCGTTCCACTATGTCCTTTATTGTCTGTAATCCTGGACTCCAAGCCACTGTCCGAGGTTCATTCCCGTCTCCTCTTGCACTGGCTGGGCCCTACCTGGTCTAGCCAGGTGTGAAGGGAAGTGTTGTGGAAGGGGCTCTGGCTAGGGCAGGCTAAGTTCCCCAGCCCAGGCCACCACCCTGGGGTAGCCTTAGGAATAGCAACAGTAGCTGGCCATCCATTGAACACTTCCATGTGCCACACCCTGTGCCAGCACTTTCCATCTACATCTCACTTCATCCTGCAGCTGGCACCATTATGATGCCACTTTGCAGGTAGGGCGGGAAAGACCCTGGCCCAAGGGTCACCCAGTGACTGAACTGGGACTGGAGGCCAGGGCTGCATCCCTGGCAGCAAGCAGTCCCAGGAGTATGTTGTGACGAGAGCCAGTAACAAATGCACAGTCAGAGTACAAGAGACAACTCCCAGGGGGTCTGTAGGCTTGGCAAGGCTCCACACTCTCCCTGCCCATCACCTGGCCACCTCCTACCTGGAGTTGGCTGGAGGATGAGACTTGGGCCCAGGGAACACAGGCTGGCCCTGGCAGTCCCCAGCACCCCCTGTGGGGAGGGTCATGCCATTTGGCAGCGCCCCGCAAGCTCCGGGCTCAAGGCCAGGCTGGAAGCAGCTGTCACATCAAACCTGTGCAATTTCTCAGCTCCGTTTCTTCTTATTAGAATAAGACCTCACATATCTGCTCTTAACTGGCTGAGAGATGCTGAGCAAGGCCTGCCCTTTCGCCGTGCCTCACTTTCCCTATCTGTGCAATGATGTCGGGGGCAGGGTGAGTGAAAGGTGGGGGTAGGGGTGAAAGGGGGCGTGTCTCAATGGAACCCACCAACTCTGATATTGCAAGGTTTGCCCACAGGTAGCATAGCACAGTGATTAAGACCCTAGACACTGGAGCCGGATGACATGGGTTCAAATGTATAACCATGGTCAAGCTACCCACTCTCTCTGGGACTCAGTGTCCTCATCTGTAACATGGGGATAATAGTAGAAACAAGACAGAAAGTAAACACACCAAAACATTTATATTGATTATCTGAGATAAAAAGAGAAGGTGTGGGACATTTTTTCTGTTTTCCTATCTTTTTCTAAATTCTCCATTATCAAGTATTTATAATAGAAAAAACAAATATACATTCTTTGTAAATTAACTATTGAGATATAATTTACATGCAATATAATATAACCATTTAAAAAAACGGGAATGATTATGAGTAATAGTATCAATCTTATAGATTGCTTTCAGAGAGAACGGGTTAATGTATAGAAAATCTTACATGCTGCCTGGAACAGAAGAAGTGCTATTGTTTGCTAAATAAATAAGCCCAAGACCGGAGCCAGGCTTTCTGCTTCACTTCCTGCTCTCCTGGACTGGACCTCCCACCTCGTCCCCAGCACCAAGTTCCCGTCATCCTCTACCCCCGTGTTCACTGCCCAGGTCTAACCTCATCACTCCAGGCCCGGACTACTTTCACACCTTCTCTCTGCACCCCAGAGGAACCTCACTAACAGTCACATCTAGCCATGCCCCTGCCTTGTTCAAAAGCCTTCCATGGCTCCCCGCTGCCCTGGATTAAAAGCCCTAGATCCTATGTCAGACATTGTTTCAGCAAGTTACTTCACCACTCTGTATCTCTGTTTTCTCAAACTGAAAAAGAGGAACAAAAATAGTATCCCCCTCACAAACTTAGAGGATTCCAGGTTGTCTCACCTGTCCCCTCTTCCCTTTCCCATCATCATTCTCTTCAAGCTTGGTCTTCCTTGAACTTGCCAGGAATGATCCTACCTCAGGGCTTGGCACTGGCTGCTCCGTCTACCTGGATGGCTCATTCCCCAGAAATCAGTCCAGTATACTTGCTCACCTCCTTCAAGCCTTTGCCCAAAGTCACCTCAAAATGATTCCCCTATTCAAAACTGAGACCCTCTCCCTTCCATTCTCCCCACAATTCAGAAACATACTTCTCTGTTTATTTGCTCTATCTCACTTACCACCTATTTTATTTATTGTTTGTCT
>NW_006435793.1:3187017-3201441 GCF_000325575.1 Pteropus alecto | reverse complement strand
GTCTATTTTTTTTTTTTTTATTGTCAGGACACACCTCACCTCCCCGGAAAATACCTAGCACAATGTAGGTGCTTAATAAATGAATGGCTGAATGACTAAATAAATAAAGCACTTAGGACAGAATCAGGCTGGTAGTTAAGTACTCAATAAATGTTAGCTATTATTATTATATCATTATTATTATTGATTTTTCAAGGTGAGGCTCACATGACCTTCCTTCTTGACTTCTCCAAGCTTACAGTCACACTTTCCTAGCCCCCACCACACCCTGCCAATCTCCCAATTATAGTAAGGAGCACGCTGCTCTTTGATTATATCTTTTTCCATTTAGGCCGGACCAAATGAAATCGCCATTTCTTATAAGTCAAAAGCAGCCAGATGTTGGTCATTTCACAAAGTTTAACCTAATATGTTTCTCATGGCCCCTGGGAGGCACCTCAAGGCCTAGCACAAAGGAAGTGCCCAATAAATGTTTGTCCACAGAAATGAAGTCACTGATTCCTGGCCCTTCATAGTAGGTATGATTGCAAAGCACCTTCCATGTCTCTGAAGGAAGAAGCGAGGCACTGACTGTAAACTTAAAATAATAAATAGAGGATTTTGCTGAATTATTTTCTAGTTCTCCTGAAAAATCTCAGTCCTCTGATATTTGGTAAAGAATATAAAAACAAAACCACACCATGCTCTCAATTAACCCAGGTTCTGGAAGTTTGGAAATAAGAAAGGGGAAAAAGGCCAGCTGCCTGCCTCTTAGGGATTCATTGGTGATGGCTGAGGGAAGCTGGGACATTCTTTGGTTATCTCTGTGTCCAACTGTTCCTTCCAATAAAGGTTTCAGACAAAAGATTTACTAAGCCTAGAATGTGGGTTATCAGAGCTGAAAAAAAAAAGAAAATCAGCAATCGCCAAACTATCCCATTTCACAGATGGGGAAAGTGAAGTACAGAAAGGAGAAGGGATTGACCTAAGGTCACAGGGCAGGGTAGTGGAATCTACGTCTGCTGACTTTTAGTCTTAGGGCCTTTCCTCTGGACCACACTGCTTCTGTGTTGGCCAGACTCTGGCAATATAAGCTTTAGTGCCCCTGCTTCTTAAGCTGTATGTGAAATGTATATTAATCTTCAGCTAAAACATCAAGAGCTGCTTCACTATAACAACTTCTTACAAACCAGCACTACACTCCTTTCTCTCTCTAGTTACTTCCTTCTGGGAAAGTCCTCAAAGTAGAAGGCTATGGGCAAAGGGCAGTTAGGATCATTTTCATGGACTTTTGTAACGAGATGCCAGATTGCTCTGTAAAATTAAAGGCCACCGGCGAATCCCTACAGCCTTGCCAGCACAGAAGTTTATCTTTCCATATTTATTTTTGCTAATTTTATAGGAATAAATACAGATTGCTTTCATTTACTATATGGTGTTTCCTTTCTGTCTCTCTGTCTCTGTCTCTGTCTCGGAATCAAGATCCCTGGGCTTGGCTGCTCGTTTACTTTCTGACCGTTGACAAGTCATAACTTACCCTTTGGAGACAGGGGATGCCTATCTGTAAAATGAGGAGGTTGGATGAGATGATTTCTTAAGATCTCTTCCAGTTTGGACATTTCATAATTCCATGGTGCATTTTAAAATTATTAGCATGGGATGACATTTTAATAACCAGAATCTGCCATGCTCCTAAACCAGGCCAGAATGGCTTGGACTAGCCAAGCAGGAAAACTGGGCCCAGATTATACAACGTAGAAATGACATGAGACTTAGGAAGCCTTTAAGCCTGTGCATTGGTGCTATGCTCAAGTGACAGCACATATACTTAGTCTGCTTTTACGAGGGGATAACAATACTCATTTGTGGTCTAGCTCCAAGTTCTGGGCAGTTCCACCATGGCCAGAAGGCAAGGTCATGGTCACTCTGTTTCAGCCCTTAAAATACCAGACTTGCAGTCAAAGGTAGCTCACCCTGAGCAAGTGCTCGTCCAGCCTCTGCTCGCATACCTCTGAAGACAGAGAGCTCACCATCTGCCCAGGTGGCCCCTACCTTCTTTTGGCTGTAAGAAAGCTCCTGGGAGGGGCGGGTCATGAGGGGAACAAAAGAGACTAGAAGGCCTACACTTGATTCTCAGAAACAACTGCCTCAATCAGGGCAGGCAATAGGAAAAGACGGGGAAGAGGACCCATTGGCAGGAAAGCCTTGAGAAGGGATCCTCTGGCTCTTCCTCTCACTCCAGACCTCTAAGGTAGCTGCTAACTCAGAGGTACACAGGAAGTGCAGGAAGCACAGGGACGCATTCTGGTCCTGATGCAGGTGAGTTATGAACACCCTCTAGGCTGATTCCGGGACAGACACCTCAGCTCCCTGGGCCTGCCTTTGTTCCTTTTGGCTCCAGCAGGAGAAACAGTGGCTGGGCCTGGGGTTGGTTGTTCAGCCTGGAGGCGAGAAGATGATTTATGAGACCAGATGATTGCCCTGGGTAGGAGAGGAGGGATCAGATGTTGTCTGTTTGCCCAGAGCAGGACCAGCAGATTCCAGCTGTTTACAGCTAGTGAGATCCCCATCGTAAGGTATGTGCAATGGGGCAGCAAGGCCTTCCAGAGGGAATCATACTGAGGGGCTGGGCCAGATGCCAGAGGTGTTTACTGGGAGCATAGAGACACAGTCCCTCAAACACGTGCTCTGTCCCAGACCCGCCCCTACTCAGACACAATGATGCCTCTGGGGTCTGACACCCAGAAGTGAGCCGGCCCTATCACCTGGCTGGGGCATAGAGTTGGGTGCCAGCACCTGAACAGATTTAGGGAAACTCTCATACCATTCCCTAAATCCTGGGGCATGCGTGGGTCTGGTCCAGGCAAGTCTGCAGACGAAGGCCCCACTACCTACAACCTAGGGCTCCCCCAGCCCCAGACCGCGAGGGCAACTTGGCGGGCAGACTCTGACCGCCCCACCCTGCATGCCCAGGCTGGCTTGATAGGGACCTGGAAGTGTCCCATCCTTCCTGTTTCTTCTACGAAGAAGCTGAGGCCCAGCAGGTCACCCAGATGAGAGGAAGAATCTCAGCACTGGTCCCACAGGGCACTCGGGCCACAAGGGAGCCTGTAGGGATCGCTCACCACACCCAGGATGAGCGGCCTTCACTGCGGGTGAGAGGGGTGGGCGGTGCAGACGGTGCCCACCAGGACCCGGCCGTCGGGAGCACGGGGCGGCCCCAGAGCCCAGCGAGGAATGGGCCACCATTGCACCCTCTATCCGGGTGGGGAAACTGAAGCCTGGAGAGAGCTGGTGCTTTATGCAAGGTCACGCGGAGGGGCTGGAAGCCAGCCAGGTCCCCCGCGCTCCTCTGGGTCCCCCGCGGCGCGCCCTGCCCCAGCATCCCTCCCAGGGTTCTGTAGCCGGGAGGTGCAGCACGCACTCAGCGCGCAGACCGGGAAGATACGGCTGGCGGCGCGGAGCTGCCCTACCTTGATGACGGCCGCGCAGGTGGCGGCGGTGGCGGCGGCGGCGGCGGTGGCGTCTGGCTCCGGCTTCGCGCTCCTCGCCGCCCGCCGAGTCCCCGCGCCCAGAGCCACCGCCTTCACCCCCCGCAGCCTTGCGGGCGGGGCCGGTGGGCGGGGCAGGGGCCTGGCACAAGCCCCGCCCGGGCGCCCCGCGGGGGCCACCCCTCCCTTTCCACCCGCTCCGACCGAGCTCCTGGCCCTCGGAGGCTGGTCTCAGGGAGTGCACACGCGCACAGAACCGGCGCGCACACCGGCCCTCACACGCCGCAGTGTTTGGGGCGGGCTTCCCCGCGACCAACCTGAGGCTGGGAAGAGTCAGACCTGGCTTCACGTCCCACTGTTCCCTCTCTGCGTGGCACGGGACAAGGGATTCGACCTCCCGGGGCCTCCGATTCCCCCTTGGTGGAATGGAAACAGTAACCGTGTCTGCCTCAGAGCTGTTTAAGAATTAGATGAGACGATCTAATTTACCGGTCCGGTAAAGTGCACGCGCAGAGCCCGCCACAGGAGAAGCTCTCGGTAAACCCCGTCCGGGAGCAAAAGGGCAGGGAGGACCGCAGGAGTATCAGGAGTACTTCCTTCCTTCTCTGGGTAGCCAAGAGGGGGCGCTGCTGACCGGCCGCGCGCGCTTAGGGTCCTGCGCACCTTAGGCAATGAGGGCTAGATGGGGAGGCCCCGCCTCTTAATATCACCACCATCTAACACCGAACTGGGCACTGTTCTAGGCACCTTAAATGCATTACCTCACTCAACAGTCACGCAAGCCTATGAGGTTACACTATTGCTCACTTAAGCGAGCTAAGGCACAGAGAGGTTAAGTACCTCGCTTAAGATCACACAGCAAATAATTCAACCCTAGGCAGCAAGGCTCACAAGTCCAAGCTTATAGCCATTCCATTATGCCACCTCTCTTGAGAAAAGCTTTGTTTTATACAGTGGTGTATCTGTGTGGGCCAGGGCTCAGAACAGTGTCTGGCACATAGTAGGCACTCAGTATATATTTGTTGAATGAATAACAGTGCATACTATGTACTACTTTACAGATATTATTTCATATAATCCTAAAAACTTTTTTACTTAGCCACTATTATTACCTCCACTTTACAGATAAGAAAATTGAGGCTTAGAGTTAATAAGTACTTGGGGGCTCTTTTCTAAGGATAAGAAAGAACAGCCAGGGCCAAAGCCTGTGACTCAGTGTTCACTGTTCACCAGGCCACTCCCCTGCTCAGATCAGGATGGGCTCCCTGCCTCCTGCCCAAACCTAGCCCCTCAGTCTTCTCTGCAAAGCTCTTTAGCCCTGACCCACATTTCTGTGGAACTGGATTACTCAGCAGGCCAACTGACTTCATGCTTCCCATAGCAGCATAAAAGAATTGGATATTTAATGTTCCAAAAAAGCATATGGAAAAGTAGGATGTTGTAGGAGTTCCTATACTTATGGTTCAATATAGCCACCCCACACCTGTGGGGTGGGCACCATAACCTTTGCAAGGCTAAGGCATCTGAATGTCTTAATTCACCTAGGATTTGAGCAGTATCTCCGGTAATACCCCCACCCCCTTGCACTCACGCCTCTGTGCCTTTGCTCACACCATCTCTTCTGCCAGGAATTCTCTTCCCTCATCATCATCTCCTGCTGTCTAAATTGACTCATTCTTCCTTCCAGGCTTGGCACCAACACCCTTCCCCAGGAAGCCATCCCAGATGCCCTGTGAAAGTGTCCTTCCAGTCTTGTATCTGTATCTTACTACCCTGTGCCATGATGGTAGGTGGCTGGGACTGTGTTTGAGGAAAAGACTGGTTTGACAGGGACCTCTGGGGCCATGGGCATGTGGACTGACGCGTGGAGGGGAGGTCAGTGGAGGCCTCTATAATAGACACAACCTGGGACCATTCCTGGAGGTGCTGTGTACGTAGGGGGCGGGGTCCTCATTTTGCTGCCCCTTCCCTTCCCCTTAATCCTGGTCATTTGGGGAAGGCTACCTTCTCTGCATTGCACGCATGGGGAAACAGACCAGAGTGGACATGACTTGCCCAGGGACCTCTAGCTAGAAAACCACGTAATAGGTCTGGCCCCCTGCCAGTACCTTTTACTGGGTCTTATTGCTGATTGGGTTGGGCCAGGAAATCAACACCTTCCTTTCCTAGGTATCAACATGGCATGGCCAGCTTTGTTTAATCTGCCATGTGCGGGTAAGTGCCTTGTGGGGAACCGGAATGTGTGTGTGGGAGGAGCGAGTTCTCCATCTACCTGCCCAACATGGAGCTTTCTGTACAATATGGCTCTGTGCCCATGAGATTGAGCTGAGAAAGAATAGGGGGCAGCAGCACCTGAGGTGAGGTTCTGAGTGGGAGGTAAAGTAGCTCTGAACACAGGCTATTGTAGGAGTGGGCACCTCCCACTGTGGTGTGAGGGCAGGGTATCTCCCAAAGGACTCTCCAGGCCCTTCCTCCTCCTTTGAGAAGTCCTTTTATTCTTAGAGTTTTTGCCCCAGGGAGGTCCCCTGGGTAACTTCTCCCCCTCCCCTGTAGAATGAACCATGAACCTCAGCTTGCTGGGTGCCTAGCGTCTGGAGAGGGATGCTTTGAGCAGGAGGTCCCATTCCCTGGGGTAGGAAGGCAGGGGCTGTGAGGGATCAAATCCTCCAGCCCTGGAAGGCAGGGGCCCCTGAGGATGGGGGCGACAGCTGTGGTACAGGGCCAGGAACCTGACACCAGGAGTAGGTCCCAAATGTCCTTCAGGAAGAGCAGGGGGAGGGTGGGCAGCCTCCCTTGGAGCAGCAGGCAGCAGCCCCAGACCTTCTGGTGCATGTATGTATCCACCCCCACCTGTCCCCGCTACACCCTCCTGGTCAGGCGGACTAATTTCCTTTGCCTGGAGCTAACACCACAGGCCCTACAAACCACTCAGGAGGCCAGGGCCAGGCCTGCCCTTTTCCCTGGGTCCCTGGGGAAGGCGTTCTAGGTTCCAAATAAGAAAAGGTGAGCTGGGAGGAGCCCTTCCTGGATTTACAGTTAGGGCCTTCAGGCTTGAACATGGCTTAAGCTCTTAGTGAATGTGTGACTCTGGGCAAGTTAACTTCTCTGAGTCTTTGTGTCGTCTATAAACTGAGCTTGGCCTATATAGGCTGGTGCTCAAGGACGGGCAGTTCTCATTCCTGGCTCCGGCTCTAGCTCCTCTTCAGGGCTGGAAGAAGCCCCATCAGCATCAATCCTAATTGTTCTATGGTCCCCCAACCTCTCAGTGTGTCTGCATGCCCATAACAGGCTCTGGGGGGGGAAGGGAGGGGGAAACATCAGTAGTTTTAAAAGGCTGCTCAGGCAGTTTTATGGTGCAGCCACGTAGGAACCAGGTTACACAGTGCTGGGTCAACTGCATACCTTCACCCTCTCCCCTGTGGGGAGGGAAGGGGAGGGTGCAGGCACCCAGCTCTGGGCAGAGCTTCTCCACCTGGGGCTGGGGGTGGGGATGAGAAATAGGGGGGAAAGTGGGTAAAAGTTGAGAAGAAAGTGAAGGAGGAAGAAGAGAGTAAAGGAGAGGAGACTGGGCCAGGTGTTGGAAGGGAAGATGAAGGAAGGAGGAAGGAGAAAGAGGTGGTGAGTGGGTACGCAGGGAAGACAGGAGAGGGGCGTGCCATTTATCTGGCAGCCCCTGTCTGATCAGGGAGTTTTATTTTTGGCTGAGGAGTGAATATGATTTTCAAGGCTGGAGTCTGAAGGACCAGCTGGGCCCAGTGTCTCCTGGTGACAATTTCTTCATAAAAAGGTTACTCGCTGACCGTGGTTGTGCTTTACTCTCTGTGCCAGCCACCAGGCTCAGCACCAGTGTCATCTCCTTGTCTCCCCAGTGACGGCCCTTAGGGTGTGCCAGCCACCAGGCTCAGCACCAGTGTCATCTCGTCTCCCCAATGATGGCCCTTAGGATTACAGCACCCAGCCTGTTGGGGTGCAGCCAGGAGCCTTCCCCAGTCTACCCTCACGCTACCATCGTGCTTCACAGGTACTGTATGGTGGTGGAAGAGCTGCAGCAGATGAAAAAAGTTCAGTGAAATGAGAAAGGCTATCAAGCCCTGTTCGGGGCATTCATGGGAAACCTGGTGCCTTGGACCAGCCAGTAGCCCGTGGGAGTATGGGAGTAAAGGAACCCTGAGTGTCCCCAACCCAGGACTGTGTAAGGAGCACAGTGTGGGGAAACTGGGTGCCTGGTATGTCAACTCAAGTTCATACCTGTGACAGAGAGCCTGTCCCTGGTCCCCAGTGGTGGGCGTGGCCTCCTTCCCAAATCCTGGACAGAAGCCTCTGATCAGAGTGAGGTTTCCACGTGAGAACCCCACATCCCCAGTCCTTCATTCCAGAGACTGCTGAGCTCAAGGCTACACCAGCACAGTCATGGGTTTGGCTGACAAATGAGCTACCAAAACCACTGTGCAGCTTTGACTCCCAGCATTGTGGGGGATGGTGGAAGCCTCTGTCTGCTGAGGAAGGTCCTGGAAGAGCCCAGAACTGAAACTGAGTTCCTGCACAGTGGGTGCTATAGGAGCCCGCTCTGACCTGGTGACAGGCTGCAGCTCTGTCTCTCTCACTGCCTTATCCTCACTCTCCAATCACCTATTTTTCAGAGAAGTGACTCTTCTTGCCCTGGCCTGCGAAGTTGGTGGTGGGAGATCAGAGGCTGGACGTCTGACCCAGGGCTCTCTGCTCAACCCCCTCACCAAGTTCCTCTTGGTGCTGAGCAGAGGTTTTCCTTGGGACCCCCCCACTCCCGCCACCCTGCAATGGGCTGAGCTGAAAGGAGAGCATAGGTGCAAGGCTCAGGAAATAGGCCTCGGCAGATGGTAGGTGGGCCTGGAACACAGGCTCACACAGCGTCAGAGAGGTGCTGTCGCCCAGAAAGAAGCCCTAAATGCACAGGGCTCCAGCTCCTCAGGGAACCGGGAGGGAGACTAGCAGAGATGCCCATGGAAACAGCAGCCAGGGATGTCCTAGGCTGGGAACGCCCTAGTGGTGGACACCTTGGAGCCCTGGGCTCCCCCAGAAACAGGTGTTTACTGAGAACTGTGTCAGTGCCAAAGCTTGTGAACTATTTCCTATACTTCCATTGTTTTATACAGATAAACTCAGAGAATGTCCAAGGTTCCCTATGAAGACAGCACTCTTGCTGTCTGCGTGTTAAAGTGCTCTGAACAGGAGGTGAGAAAGGGGCGGCATCCCTGGGTATGTGCTTGAGATAACCGCGCCAGTGGTGTCACAGAAGATAATGTTCTGGTGGGAGGCTGAGGCCCAGGGAGAGGAAGGGACTTCTCCAGTGTCACATGGTGATGAGGCTCCGGGGCTGGACCAGTGCGCCATGGCCATCCTCCTGTGGCCTGCCGGCTGAAGGTGAGAAAGGCTTTGGGGAGTGCAGGTGGCCGAGTCAGGCCTCCCCCTCGTCCTCGCTGGTACAACCCTCGGGCACCACTGGGTCTAGGGATGCCCGGGTCTCTAAGTACTCGGCCTTGAACTGCTCCAGCTCCCGAAGCTCAGCCTCCAGCCGCTCCCGGTGGACTGTCCTCAGTTGCTGCAGCTGCTTCATGGGAAATGGGTTCATGTCATTGAAGGCGATGTTCCTCAGCTTCCTGCGGGGAGAGCACAGTCAGCCCGGAGCTCAGTGCCTTCCCAGGCTCACCTACATTCATTCTGCCCACATGGCTGAGGCCTCTGGCCCCTGCCTCAGGGAACTGACCTTCCAGAGAAGAAAGGTGAAAAAGAAGACAATTTCCACCCAAAGTCAAATGTACTGAGGCAGAGGAAGCTTAGGGCTGGCTACGGGAACTCTAACCTACTGAGGAAAGGACGGTCAGGGAAGCTTCCTGAAGGAGGTGATGCACAAGCAGGTGGTGGGAGCGGTGGAAGGGGTGGAAGGAGCAGGGGTGGGTTCTCACCCGCTGTTGCATATGGTCTTGGTGAAGAAGCGCAGGTACTGGTATATCTCCAAGCTGTCCTGCAGCCTCAGGATCTCTTCCTCATTGTACTTGAAAATGGCCAAGGCATAGCGGAATAACACCTGGGGGCAAAGTGGGGGCTCAGGTGGGGAATGGGGGACCAGGGCAGGTAATCCCCAGAGGGAAGAGAATCCACACACCAGGCAGAGCGGGAGTCCCTGCACAGGCTGCAGAGGTTGAAACCTTGGAGGCGACGTGTGTGCGTGGGGAGGCCACAGGGGAGGGGGAGATTGGAAATCCCAGGGGGACACAGCTTGGACTCTGGGGATTGAGGCGCAGTCCTGGCTCTACCTTGACTTGTTCTGGGACCCTGGGCGAGGGGTTGACCCGGGTAGGCCTAACGGGAATGATACTCTCTTACATGGGGCATCAGCAGGTATTGAATGAGACAAGAAATTCGAGGGTGCTCTGTGAACTGTGGGGTGCAGTATGTTATCAACCACCATGTGGAAACAGGGGTGGAGGGTGGGGGGAGGGTCTGCCCAGGGTCTCCGAAGCAAGGTCAGGGGCAGAACTGGGACCAGATCCAAGTGCCAATCTCCCATTCCAGGGCTCGGTCCAAACAGGAGGAAGAGGAGAAGCCCAGGTGACTGGAGGGGCAGCGGATGGAGTAGGGATGTGCCTTCTGGGGCATGCTCAAGCTTCCTCTCCAGGGAAAGCCCCCCGCCCGCCAATAACTTTAGAAAGCATCTTTGGAGACAGAACCACCACTTCCTGTCACGTGTGCAAAGCACTTTAGTTTACAAAGCCATACTCCCAGATGTCCTCAACAGCCTGACAGGTGACACTATCCTCTCATTCTCCAGGGGCAGACTCGAGACCCAGAGGATGACAGGACTTACCCAGGACCCTCCTGCTCCTACCTTGGTGCCCTCATATAGGAAGGCGTCCCAGACCTGGAGGAGGATATTGCTGATGAGACTGTCGGCAAAGACCACAAGGAACCAGTTGAAGGTGATGAAGGAGAGGTCCACGCGGTGCTGCCCCAGGTGGGCCATCAGTCTGGGCAGCTTCTCTGAGAGGAGGTCCTGGAGCACCCGCTGGTCCACCTGGAGGCCGGTGAGAGGGCCCCTAGTCAGCTGCTGCCCCAGGGAAGGGGCTACCTTGCTCCCTGCCTGCCCCTTCACACCCAGCCAGTCTACACGTAGTCCTAGAGCTGCTCAGCATGGGTCCCACCCTGCCCAGGGTGTGCAGAGCGCAGGGAGGAGCTAGAGACCAGCCTGGCTGGGAGAAGGTACAGGAGCAGCACATCATTCCTCTGCTCCCCGGTTGGAGCACTGGGCTTTGAAACAGAGGTCTCTGTGGACTGTTGAGGTCTTGGCCAGGGGAGTTTTAGCCCTTTTGCCCCTCTGAGCCTCATACCACGCAGGAGCTTAGACTTGTATTGCCTGACACATGGCTGCTTCTCTATACCCATTTTGGGCCTCATGCAGAAGATGCTCAGTGCATGTTTGGGGAAAGGTCCTGGCGGCAGGTAGTGGGGGGAGTCACACTGTCCTGCCACCCCAGACATCAAGGAAACCTAAAGAGGGATGCTACTGGGCAATGGTTGCCAGTGACCTCTCGATGTGGTCACTGTTATGCCTCTGTCCTTGTTTTACTTGACTGGGCTGCTGACTCCAAGCACTGGCTCCAAGACCCGATTCTTTTGTGGTTTGCCTCCCACCTCCAGGACAGGCCCATGTAAGTCTCCTTTTGCTCTTCCTTTCCTGTAACTGTGGGTTTCTCAGCCCTCCCCCTCCATTTACATCCTCTTCCTGGTGTTAGCTGTGGGCTGTTGCGGCCTGGTGTCCAGCTCAAAATCTTGGGTAATTCATTCAATCTAAGATGCCACCGAGCCTTCTGAAGGATTTACAGATAAACTGATGTGTCTGGGATTACTTCAAGACCATCAAAACAGGAGGAGTGGGTGGGCGTTTAGATGAGACCGCACTGGCCTCCCTATATTGATAATTATTGAAACTAGATGGATGATGGATACATGGAGGTTCATATTACATTTTCTCGATTATTTTGTACATTTGAAATTTTCTATACTAAAAAATGAAAACAAAAACAACCCATCACAACTCAATTTTAGAGGTGTGGAAACATGAACATAAAATATTTCCTAGCCTGCCTTGCAACTAGAGATGCCAAGTGGTACTGTTCTGACCAGTGGGTGTAAGCAGAAATTGCTGGGTTGGGGAAAGCTGTTTGAAAGGAAGCAAGTTCTTGCCTTTTACCTTCTGCTTCTTCCACCCTGGACCATGGACACAGTGCCAGAGGTGGTACAGCCATCTTGTGACCACGAGATGACAAGGAGGATGAAAGTCATATGCTAGGATGGCAGAGAGCTAGAACGAACCTTCAGCTTTGTCATTACTTGAGAAGAATAATCCCCCACTTAAGCCACTAATAGGTTGGGCCTCCCTTCCATGCAGCCAAATACATCCTTCCTGCTTCACCACCTATTTCTTGATCTAAATCTTGATCTCTAGCCCTGACCTTTCTCCTCCATACCTGAACACCCACTGTGTCCTGACCTCCCCACCCAGGTGGATGTTCCAGAAGGAGGAAGTGGTTTTGGGCAATTGCAAGAGGAAAGGAGAACAGGATGAATAGGCAGGTAATAGCTTAGTAGGTTTGGGGTGGGAAGTGAGAAAGTTCCCTCTGGGTGGCCTCTCTCCATAAAGCAGATGGTGCTGATGCAGCCAGAATGAGACACTGGGTGAGACAGGAGAGATGGGACAGTAAAGACAAGAGGTTTGAAGTGGCTTTGCATTTAAGCCTCTCAAAAGCCCAGGAAGTTCAAAACCAGACAAGCCTGGGGTCTGAGAGGTGATGTCACTTGCCGAGGCCACACAGCTGATTACTGGAGAGGTCGACTCTGACTTAGCTCCACTGGACTCCAGGGCTGGCTTGTGCTCAGAGGGCAGTTGAGGAGGTCATGAGATGATGAAGGCAGCTGTGCTTCTCAGTAGGAAGTGATGAGTGTGTGTGAAGAATCATTACCTCTTTCATCCTCCCAGTCCCATCTTCCACCCCACCTGACCTGTTTTGAAATTCTTTACTGGCAAATAACAAGTGACACTAGATTTTCCTCTCTTCCCCTCCCCAGGAAACCAACTGTTTCTAATAACATAATGTCACCACTAGAATAACAACAGTCTATCTCGTGGGGAGGGCCCCAACAATTCTAAAGGTCATCAGCTCTCACCGGAACTCCCTAGTAGTCCCATTGTACAGAGGGATAAATGGAAGCCTGAGAGATTCTTAACTTTTCTAAGATTCACTGGCTCATAGGAGCAACTCAGCAGCAGACCTGTGGGGAGTTTTAGCCCTTTTGCCCCTCTGAGCCTCATGCCTCATAGGAGCAACTCAGCAGCAGACCTGAAGATAGCAGTCCTTAAGTCCTCTCCCTCCCTTGCTCACCTGGGACGCTGTCAATGTCTTGCTGTAGTAATCAGCTGGCATGATGGTCTCCACGATGGCCACCAGGCACCAGAAAGCACTCTCCTCTTCATCCAGGACCAGCAGAGCAATGGCCGCCAGCCTGGTGTGGGAGGGAAGGAGGCCTGGAGTGACATGCAGAAGTCACAGCCAGGCAGCTTCCCACAGAAGTGGCTCCTTGAGTACCGGAGGGAAGTCCTGCCCAATCCCCGTCCCTAACCAGGCTGATCTTGGTACCTGGGGTGAGAGGAACAAGGTTTTGGGGAGGACTACATAGGGGATTTCTGGAGCAAATGGGATTATCTTAGAGCAGGAGTTCTGGAGTCCTGTTGCCTGGGTGTAAATCCTGGTCCTGCTTCTTCCTTGCTGGGTGACCTTGGGCAAGTTACTTAGCCTCTCTGAGCCTCAGCGTCCTCCTAATAATCACAGGACTGCTATGAGGATGAACATAGTTAAACACATGTTAAATGCCAAGCAAAAGACCTGACACATGAGTGCTTTATAAATGTTTGCTACCCTCATCTTAATATCCACAGGCTTTGCTTGAGACCTCTGCAAGTGTGCTAAGTTCTCCAAGCCTCAGTTTCATCTGTAAAGTAGAATTAACAATAGCTATTTTCCAGGGCTGCGAGACATTCTGAACAAGACAGACCTTCCTTGCCTTGCTCACTGTCTGGCATATACTAGGTGCTCAAACACAGAGTTTTTTTCTTCCTTTGCTTCCCCGCTCCCCCAAAGTTATCATGAGGCTCTGATGAAATCAAGGGTAAGAAAGAAAAAACCCACAGTGCTGAGCAGGGCAGTCTGCCTGGAAGAAGTACTATTTCCTCTTTCTCCCAGCTTTCCTGGCAGAGCTCTTTCAGGGCCAATCCAAGAATATATCCCCCAAAATGCACTTGTCTGTCAAGATGCTAAGCGAACGCAAGATCCCACATTCAAAGATGGTTAGGGAATGCTGTATAGCTTAGCTCCCTTTTAGAGGCTTAGGATACAGAATATCTTAGCAAAGCCTCTTGGAAATCCTGCAGTGACAAAACCCTGTGTGACTCTCTAATCCAAGGCTGTCCAGTGGGGCAGTGGAGCCCCTTTTATACACTGCACCCGCTAAACACCTTTGGGGAGATGCCATTTTACAGCATTGTTAAGGCTCACACTCTTGATGGGCTTATAGAACACATGTCATTGTCCAGATATTTATGCTTCTTTGGGCTCTTACTAGATTGGATTCATGAACTCCAACCTCTTCTGAGGTTCACGCTTTTTTACGAAACAGGTTCCACTCTCAAAACTAAAAAGAAACCCCTTTTATCTCTCTAGTAAGGGCAGGAAAGAATTTCTTTTTACCCTGGGTAAAATATTTATACAAACTTTCCTGAATCTGAGCTGAGTGGATGGAGAGAACAATACAAGTCTCCTGGGTAACAGGAAATTCTGCCCTCTCAGAGCTGGAAAAGGGAGCAGGGCACTTCACAGGTCATGTGTTCAGGGACAGCAAATGTGTGATACACTGGCCACCATTC
>NW_006435793.1:3146932-3186973 GCF_000325575.1 Pteropus alecto | reverse complement strand
GTCAGGAGGCAGCCTTGAAAACTCATAAAACAAAGTTCCAGGCAGCTGCTTACTATTGGTCATCTCTGGTCTAACCTCTTCGCAGGCGGGAAGACCTAGGCTCAGAAAGCAAAAGTGACTTGCTCAAGGTCACATCATCAGTTGGTGGCAGAGTGGAAGTAGAACCCAGGGCTCCCAAAACTAACCTGGTATTCTTTCCACCCTACCCCTTTCCACTGGAGCCTCAGAATGTGTTCAGTCCAGGAGCTGGCTGCCAGTATCAGCTTATATTTCTGCACATGTTAAAAGGTCAGTGATAAGAGGCTGCTGGTCCCAGCTAGGGCCTACTAACTGCTCAGGGCTCCAGCTAGACTCCAACTTAAAGTATTCAGGGCCCAAGTGGGTCTGCAAAGAAGGAAGTGTGGTAATGGGGGAGAGAGAGAAACTACTTTAAAATACTCCACTTATATTTTAAAGGAAAATGGCTTTAAATTTTTTCCTCTAAATTATTACTATATCCATCATTCTAAACAGGCTGGATTTGTTGCATACAAGCAGGGTCTGTCCTTGAGACACGACACATGCAATTCCAAGGGCTACCACTAGATGACGGCACTCGGCCAAGTGAAAGGTGCCTGCAGGCTTGGGTTGAGGGCCTTTGAAATAAGGGGCACTGCACTCTCCATATTTGAATGGGCTCTTTTTATTACAAATAACTTCCTATTTAAAGCAGTGATATGAATATTCACCTAAATACCAATTATTGGTTAAAAAAAAAGCATTCTAAGAAAGAAGTAAAGAAATACCCTCTGGGTGTCATCCCTCTCTTGGTCTCAGTTGTTCCTTTATACCCCTCGGCAGCCACTGTTGCTGCCACTTTCCACACAGGGAGGAGCTTCTTTCCTTCTGTGAGGATGTCTCAATACCCCCTACTGCTGTAGGATTCTCTCCCTGCCTCGCCTCTTCAGCACAGATTAACTGGGATTTAACACAGAATTCTGGGATTTAACCCAGAATTCTCAGTAATTGTATATGTATATGCTCGATTTCACCCAATTTAGACTGGAAATAAAGTATCAAAAATATCTACCCTTGGGAATCATTTCAATTTTAGTAGGGACACTCTGAATGTTTATTCTGTGTTGAATAAATGTCACATACGCTTATTCTGAAAAAAGAGCGGAATGGCATATGTAAATTTTACTTGAGTATATGTGTGTTTAAATTAAGTCAAAACTTGCTTTGGGAAATATCTGAGATTGTGTAACCTCTATAAAGATAACTGGGGGCAGGAGAGTCCCCCACAGTACTGGAGGGGGCAGCTCTACCAGGTCACCCCACCCCTATCCCTTGTCTCCTGATGATGGACTAGGAGAAATGAATCCAGGCTGGGCCGAACAGATTCCTTCCTTTGGGAATTTACATGTGAGACATAAGGGTATCGACAAGGGAGAAGACTTGCTGAAAGGCTCTAGACTCAAAGGCTGAGGTCTCCATTTTGACAGCTTCGATGGGCCCTGGACAGAGGCTGGTCCACGGAGACAGAAGGAAGCAGACACGTGGAATGAGAGGGGCCAGAGACTACACAGCTCTACAGAGAGCTGCTGAGCTGTACCACAGCGCTGCATAATCTCGTGAGACCACATCCCCGTGGAGTGTGGTGTGAGTGGTGCCCACTGGGGTTGTGCAGTTGCCTCGGCTTCCCAGGACCATCTGGTCCCTAGCTCTATTTTCTTTTCCTGTGTGAAGTTCCCCTGTAGCATTTACATTTTTTTTTCCCTTGGGTGCTGCTGGAGTGGGTTTTATTTAAAGCAAATGATCACTGACCCAGATAGTTCTGAAATCTGTGAGCTGGGCTGTGTACTACATGATGCCAGAGGACTGTCCATCCACCATGCTTTCTATGGGAGTGGCACTTCCCTGAGCACAAATCTGGGGGAGCACATAGGATGAGGAGCCTGTTTTGAACATGTTGTTTCACCTGCTTGTCCCCATTTGTACAGTGGGGATCATATTAAGCCTCCTGACTCACCTCTCTGGGTTCTTGGGAGGCCCCAAAGAGACAGAAGGGTGCTCTGTGTCCTCACTGGGACTATGATGCTCACCTGTTCAGGCCCTGGCAGTAACCGATGGAGGGGTTCTGCCAGGAGAAGGCCAACAACACCCGGCGGAGCTTGTCGGGGAAGCTGGAGGTAGGACAGGTGAAGTGTTTGTTGTTGGGGAAGGTACGGTTCAGGTCCAGCTCGATCTGGCGGGCAGCAGGGTGCTTACAGGCCTGGCCCCGGCTCAGCAGCTCCTGGTAGCGGCCAGGGGCCTGCAGGTGCTGAACGCGGAGGTGGACCAGCCACCTCCAGACACGTGGCCGGTGCTCGCAGGACACGCCTGCCCGCAGCAGCTGCTTGAGCTCAACCGAGGGTGTAAGCTCACCCAAGGCAGCCCAGCGGTCTCGCAGTGGCCGCTCCACAGCCTCATGGGCCAGCAGGTGGTGGGAGCGCACCTCCAGTGCCTGGATCTTGGCCAGCAGCTTCAGGTCTTCTACCTCGTAGTTGGGCACCGTCAGGAAGCCATACTCATCATACTCGCTGCCAGCAAAAAGCCCATATTAGCAACACCTTGCAGAGCCCTTCCCCAGATGAGGGGCAGCATGGAGGGGGTGGACCCTGGGCAAGGTTCCTGCCTTGGCTTTGCCACAGGTTAGACATGCAGCTCTAGACAGGTCACTTCAGTTCCCTGAATTTCGGTTTGCTCATCGTCCAAAGAGTAGAGGAACACCTGCCCTGCCTCATGAAGACCCACTGAGATCCTCTGTTATAAACTGCTGAGGGCTCAAACAGTGCCTGGCACATAGTAAGTGCTGCAGAGACATTAACTCATTCTGTGCAAATATAAAGGACCCTCTTATTACTCCATGTTGCCTCAGGCCCAGGGAGTTTTGCATTGCCAATACAGAACCCCACTTCCACAGCTAGTAAGCCCAGGATGGATGGAGAGCAGACAGCACCAATGACAAGCAGAAATGGGAGAGCTGGGGATCTATTCCAGAAGTCCTTTCATTTATTCAAAATTGATTTGCCCCTACTTGTGTGCCCTGCATGTACTATCTCACTGAATCCTACTGATCTTACGTAACAGGGATCTTAGCCCACATCTTATGGAAGCTGTATATGGGGCTCTGAGAGGTAAAGTGACTTGTCCAAGGTCACACAGTGAGAGAGACAAGTTTGGCTCCAAAACCTGGGCTCCTACCACTAGGCTACCCAGCCTCTGGGGGCCTTTAACCCCAGCCATAGCCCCTTCCATCATATTTAACTGTCCTTGTCCACTGTGCTCAGCAAGAGCTTGGCTCACGGGAGGCTGGCTTGTCTCCTCTCCTCCCCTTCTCTGGGATGCAGCCTGGAGAAGTGAAGGACAAGAAAGACGCTCTGGAGGCAGACCCAGGCCAGCTGCGCTAATGTGCTGTGTGGCCCTGGGCAACAGGCGGCCTCCTCTGACCCTGCACTGCCTCTGCTGTAAACTGGGGCCCATCCCAACCACATACTCATTTATCTTAGCTTATGGGGAGGTAAGGGATATGCAGTGCTTGCACACGGTCAACGGGGCAGCCGGGGACCCTCAGGTCATGCAGAGCCAGCCTTGCCCTGGCCAGCCGCTGTACTCACCTAATGGGGCTCAGCTCCACACCATCGGCAGAGGCATCGCTGGCTTCCCACTGCAGTGCCTCCTGGATGAGTTGCCTGAGCAGCTCGGAGCACTCGCTGGCCTCGTTCCCCACGGCCTCTTGCAGCCTCCGCAGCCCTGCTAGGTACTTGCTTTCCACCTGGCAGTTCTTGGCTTGGAGATAGGCACACTGTGGGAGGGTGGGAGAGGGCTGGTCAGGACACCTGGCTGGGCTTGGGCTGCCCCAGAGGCCTGAGGCCTGAACAGCTTTAGGTAGCGCATCTCTTCTCTCAGCTCTCATCTCCCATCCCCTCCCCACTCTCAGCTCTTCATGGAAGGGAAAGGAGATGGGCCCCTAATCCCAGGATTTACAGCAAGGCAGAAAGGGCTCCAGGCAAGAGAGAACCAGGACCAGGGCTAGAGCTGGATTCAAAAGAAAGAGGGGTGGGGTGGGCAGGGACAGCACAGGCTCTTGTCCGACCTGCAGTCCCATCCTGGTTCAGTCTACTGGCTGGGTGACCTGCGGCAAGTTACTTAACTTCTCTGTGCCTTAGCTTCTTGATCTGAATGATGAGGATAATACAGAGTTTACCTCAGGATTCTGGTGAGGCTCAGATGAGCCCATGTGTGTAACACGCTTCCCAGGGCACTTGGCCTAGAGTGAGCTCTCTGAGGTATTACTGAGCAGTGTCCAGGGGATGGACATGAACACTGGACACTGCCCTTGTGCTTTCTGCTGCCCCTAGGTGGGCTCTTTCTGTTCCTCCAACACACTACCTATCTCCTATCTCATAGAACAAACACTGTACACCTCCCATCTGCCTAGCCCCTCCCTCAATCTTGAACTTTTGTGTTTCTATTTCTACAAGCTGGGTGGTGCTGGACAAGTCAGGTAACTTCCCTGGGCCCTGTCTTCCTTCTCTGTAAGATGGAGATGGGAAACATCTGCCTCGTAGCACTGCCATGCCTCTGGGCCATCCTGGGATGGCAGAATGGCAGCATTCCGGCCAAGGTTGCCGTTCTGCTGCACCCCTGCCTGGTCACCATCTCCGAAAGTCTGCCGAGCATCGACTCCAAGCCCGAGAGCCTGTTCTACTTGTTCCAGTTGTCTCCCACCTCCGCTTCCTGTGTCCCCTCACCAAGAACCTTCTTAGGGATTCTGCCACAGACTCCCAAGTCTCCCCACCTCCAGGCTCACCTCCTTAACTCCACCAAGCACCCAGTTTCCTCAAAACCTACGTCTGACTGAGGCCCTCCCCACTCAAAACCTCTCAATAACTGCCAGCTTCCTCAGCTGTGCTCCCAAGTCCTCATCCTCCAGCCTGATGGCTCACTCCCACACCACTCCCCCTCCTTGCCTCTTGGCCTATAGGTCCTGACAACCTGTCTCCCTTCTTGGAAGGCTTTTCTCCACTGTTCGCCTGGACAACACTAACTCACTTTTAGGACTCCGTTCAGAAGGCACCTCAACCAGGAAGCCTTCCTCGACTTTCTTCCACTCTTTGGGCCCCAAAGAACTGTGTGTGCCCAACTGCATCTTGATTGTGTTCGACTCCTTCACTAGTCTGTACCCTTCTTGAAAAGTCTGAGGACTGGGGTTAGGTCTTTAAATGTTCAGTAGAATTCATCAGTGAAGGCTTTCTTTGTTGGGAGATTTCTAATTACTGATTCAATCTCCTTACTAGTTATAAGTCTGTTCAGATTTTCTATTCCTTTCTGATTTAGTCTTGGCAGGTTTTATGTTTCTAGAAATATGGCCATTTCATTTAGGTTTTCCAATTTGTTGGTATGCAATTGTTCATAATACTCTTAAATTCTTTTTATTTCTGTAGAATTGGTAGTAACGGCCCCACTTTCATTTCTCTTTTTCTCTTAGGCCACTTATCTTGAGGTTTGTCAGTTTTGTTCATCTTTTTGAAAAATCAACTTCTGGTTTCACTGATTTTCTCTATTGCTTTTTGTTCTCTATATCATTTATCTCCGCTTTAATCTTTATTACTTCCTTCCTTCGGCTAGCTTTGGGTTTAGTTCTTTTTCTAGTTTCTTAAGTTGTAAAGTGTGGTTGTTGATTTGAGATCCTCGTTGTTTTTGAAAGTAAGCATTTATAGCTATAAGCTTTCTTCTTGCATGGCTTTCATTGTATCCCATAAGATTTAGTATGTTGTATTTTCTCTTCTATTTGTCTCTAAGTATTTTCTAATTCCCTTGTGATTTCTTCTTTGATTCACTGTTTAATAGTATGTTGTTTAATTTCTACAAATTTGTGAATTTTCCAGTTTTACTTCTGTTATTGATTTCTAACTTCATTCCACTGTGGTTGGAGAAGATATTTTGTATGACATTTGTCTATTTAAATCTATTGAGACATAATTTGTGGTCAAGCATATGGCTGGTCCTGGAAAATGCCCCTTATGCACTTGAAGAAAATGTGTATGCTTGTTGTAGTTGGGTAGTGTTCTGTATACGTCTATTAGATCTAGTTGGTTTATTATGTTGTTTAAGTCCTCTATTTCCTTACTTATCATCTGTCTGGTTCTACCCATTATTCAGAGTGGGGTACTGAAGTCTCCAAGTGCTATTGTAGAACTGTCCATTTCTTCTTTCCATTCTGTCAGTTTTTGCTTCATATATTTTGTCAGCCAGTTATTCGATGTATAAACATTTATAACTATTGTTATCTTCTCACTGTATTGAACTTTTTATTAATATATAATGTCTTTGTCTCTTATAACTTTTTTTAAAATTTAAAATCTCTTTTGTCTGATATTAATATAGCCACCCTGCTCTCTTTTGGTTACTGTTTGCATAAGATATCTTTTCTATCCTTTCACATTCAATTTTTTTGTGTCTTTGGATATAAAATGAATCTCTTATAGACAGCATATAGTTGGATCATTTGTTTTTATCCATTCTACAAATCTATATCTTTTGCTTACAGTCTAATTCATTTACATTTAAAGTAATTATTGATAAAGAGGGACTTACTTCTGTCATTTTGCTATTTGTTTTCTATATGCCTTAAAACTTTTTTATCCTTCATTTCGTGCATTACTATCTTTTTTGTGTATAGTTGATGTTTGATAGTGAAATGTTTAAATTCCTTTCTCATTTCCTTTTGTATATATTCTATAGCTATTTTCTTTGTGGTTACCATAGGGATTACATTTAAAGTTCCTAAAGTTATAACATTCTAATTTGAATTTATACCAGCTTAACTTCGTTAACATACAAAAACTCTGCATCTTTATAGTTCCGTTCCTACCCTTTCGGTTGTTGATGCCACAAAATTACATCTTAATACACTGTGTGCCCCAAAATATAAAGTACTAATTCTTTGAAATGTGTTAGTCTCTGAAATTATATGGAAAACAAAATGTAGAGTTCCAAACCAAAGTTACAGTACTACTAGCTTTTAGACTAATAATTGTTTTTTTAAAATGTATTAGTCTCTTAAATCATATAGAAAACAAAAAGCAGAGTTATAAACAATTTTTATAATACTAGCTTTTATAATTGCTCATGTATTTACATTTATCGAGATCTTTATTTCTTCAGACAGCTTTCAGTTACTATCTAGTGTCCTTTCATTTAACCGTGAAGGACTCCCCTGAGCATTTCTTGAACATCAGGTCTAGTGGTAATGAACTTCCTCAGCTTTTGTTTATCTGAAAATGTCTTAATTTCTCCCTCATTTTTGAAGGAAATTTTGCCAGATATGGATTCTTGGTTGATGGCTTTTTTTCTTCCTTTCAGCACTTTAAATATATCAGCCTACTGCCTTCTGGCCTCCAAAGTTTCTGATGAGAAAGCTGCTCATCACTTTATTGAGGATCACTTGTATGTGATGAGTCAATTCTTTCTGCTTTCAAGATATCTCTTTGTCTGTGACACTTGGAAGTCTGACTATAATGTGTCTTGGTGTGTGTCTCTTTCAGTTTATCTTACTTGATGTCTGTTAAGCTTCTTGGATGTTTATATTCATGTATTTCAAGAAACTTAGGATATTTTCAGCCATTATTTCTTTCAACATTCTCTCTGCTCTTTTCTCTCTCTTTTCCTTCTGGGACTGCCATAATATAATGGGTACGTTGTTCCACTTAATGGTATCTCCTGGATCACTTAGGCTGTTCATTTTTCTTCAGTTTTTCTCTTTTTGTTTCTGACTTGATATTTCCATTGTCCTTCACTGATTCTTTCTGCCTTTGAATCCCTCTAGGGAATTTTTCATTTCAGTTATTGTACTTTTCAGCTCCAGAATTTCTTTTGGTTTCTTTTTAGATTTTCTTTATCTTTATTAAGATTTCCACTTTGTTTATACACTGCTTTCTTAACTCTTCACATCTTGCTTTAGTTCTCTGAGCATCTTTAAGATATATATTTTAAAGATTTTGTCTAGTATATCTATCTACCATCGGGTCTTTTTCAGAGACAGTTTCTGTTGATCTATTTTTTTCCTTTCAATGGGCCATACTTTCCTGATTTTTAATATACTTTGTGATATTTTGTTGAAAACTGGACAACTGAATATAATAATGTGGTAACTCTGGAAATCAGATTCTCACTGTTTCCTAGGGCTTTCTAGGTATTTATTTTTATTTTATTTTAATTTAATTTAATTTAAATTTAATTTAGTATCTTAGCAAACAGGAATGTGTGGGGAACACAGATTTTAATTTAATTTAATTTAATTTAATTTAATTTTTTATTGTTGCAGGCTGTCTCTGTGCCAAGGATCGGCCTGAGGTGTAAACTTAAGGTCTTCTCAGGTTTTCCCTAGGCATGCATGGTTGCTTTCTAATTTTCCCATATATGCAGTTATTTTTGAATGTCTAGTCTTTAATATGTGGCTCTCAAAAGGGGGAAAGAGAAAAATGAAGGGGGTAGTGAAAGGAAAATGAAGGTTGGGGGAAAGGGTGCCAGCTCTTTAAATTCCCTGGAAGTTAAATTCTCAGGAGTGGGAGGGGCTTCCAACAACGGGGGAGGTACAGCGACAATGGCTGCCTGCCCCCTCCTCTGCACCCCTGTGATCAGAAGCAGCAATTGGCAATCAGCAGAGAACTCTGATACTTGGAAGATGGCTCATGAAGGACACAGTCCGAAGGGAGAGCAGACAGGTAATGAGGAGAGAGTGAGACAGAGGTGAGATGGCGAGGGACTGGAAGAGTGGCAGGAATGGAGGTGGCCAGAACAGGGCTCCAGCTTTTACCTTCATCAGGAGAGCCTTCTCCTTCTCAGCCACCCGTCTCCAGATCTTTGTGACCTGGTGGATCTCAGAGTTCAGAAAGTGGTTCTGGGTCCGGTATGCTTCTATGTCATCCTAGAAAAGAGGTCAAAGCAGTTAAGGAGTCGCACTGGAAACATTTCCTTGGTCCTCACCCTTAAACGAGCTGCCAGCACTTCCTTTCTTTAGAAATTTCCAATAATGCAAACAGAAAAGGAAGTCTGGGGAAAAAATATTCCTGATAGCCCCCTTCTCTGATCTTGATCCCAGCATGAAATGGTGGAGAGAGCACAAAGCCTGGAGTTCAAATCCTGGCTCTGACTTTCTGGCTGGGATGCCTCACTGAACTGCTCTGACTCTGTTTCCTTATCTGAAAAAGGAATAAATACCAACTACCGCACTGGGCCTCTGGGAGACTAAGTGAGGTAACCCGTGCCATAGTATTAAGTATAGGGACCAAAACATAATAAGCACGTAAGTAATGTTTGTTTTCAAAATAAACATATTTTGCCATATATTTGTGAACATATTGAACAATTTTGGGTGGATTTTTTTTTTTTTTACAAAGTGTCACTTTGTAAATACTTTTCTATGTTGCTACATAAGTTTCCCAATGATCATTTTTAATGTCAGATGACTTTTATTTGGGTAAATTTACCAAAACTTAGTTATAGTCCTCTTGTTTTTTCACTTAAGCCCTGGGTATTTTCAGTTTGTTTTTGACTATGAATAATGTGGTGATGCATATCTGAGCCTAGAGTTTTCCTTTCACAAGCTGTCTAGTGGAGGGAGTAAGATCCTGTGACTGGGGCCAACAAGGAGAAGCTGGCCAAGCACTGGGGAGGTTCAAACAGGAACCTGAGCCTCAGAAAGGAGTAGGCACAACAATGGCTTTCAGTCTTCATTTTGTTTGGATGGACACTGCAGAAACAGTGGACCACACATGCTCACAGCTATACCTAGCAATTCCAGGGCATGTACTAGCTGAAACGCAAGAAAATGTCCTGAGTGGTAGGTAGGCTGAATGTGAGACACCACTGCAGGGATGACTGTGGATAAGCCCTGATTTACTTGGACATTAAGATCATCACACCTAACCTGAGCTGCTTCATTATCAGAGAAGGGTCACTTGTACACAGCGCCCAGGTGATCCTGACCCTGCCCGGGTGGGCCTTCATTCTGGCCAACATCCCTCCCACTCCAGAAGCTCCAATTCATGTCCAGGGTCTGCTGCCTTCTGCCTACATAACTGACACAGTGGGAGGGCCACATGTTCCCAGGGCTCTTTAGCTGGAAATAAATGTCCTGGGCTGACTTCATCATATGGACTCTGTCGAGGCTCTCCATGGCCTCACCCACCCTGGCTGCTCCCTGCTTCATCTCCCTTACTGTACCTGAGCTGCAAGGCTGTACTCAGGCTGAGCTTGCTCTCTGCTCTCTTCTCCTGGCCATGATTCAGGCAGTTCCAACTCCCCAACCTCGGCTTCCTCCTGCCCTCCAACTGTGTCTCTGCCCTAGATCAAAATCTCAGCTCATTCTCTTGGAAATGATGCTGCCTACTCTTCTGGGTAAATGTCATGACCCCTACTTCCTCACCCTTACGTGGAAGGGGCAGTGAGGTTAGTACAAACTCTCATGTTTGCAGTGTAATTGCCAACCTCCTGTGAGCCTCAGGAGTTTTGAGGACCACACCCCACTCCCATGATAGTCTTACACTTTAGTGTCTGAAGATTTAGAGAACTCATGAACACACAGGCTGTGTGGGCTCCCTGCACCATCACCCCTACCCCCATCCCCAGGTTGAGCACATTATCTTATTTAATCCTCCCAGCAAACCAGAAAGTAACACAGAGGATCTGAAAGGATAAGTAAGTTGCCCGAGGTCACAGAGCTGGTACTAAGAAGGGTGTGACTGAACTCAGGTCTGTCTGATTCTAAAGGCAAGTCCTAACCACTGCATTTACTGCTCAGACACTCCCTAAGCTCCCTGCCTGCTGGAATCCACCTGGCCGTCAAAAGTCTAGTTCCACCCTTCAAGACTGTCCTTGGTAGTCTCCTGGGTAAATGCACACAGGCTGGTCTGATCTCTCTTACTCTGCAGTAAAATAATGTCAACATGCAGGTGCTGTCTGAGTCCAGCACTGCCTGGATATAAACTCTGCCTTCACCACTGAGCCCTAGGACAAATTACTCATCCTTTCTACGCCTTGTGTCCTCATCTGGAAAACAGGAATAATAATAGTACCACCTATGGGGTTAATAGGTGGAATCAATTAGTTAATACGTGTAAAACTGATTGGTGGCTGGCATGCAGCTTAGAATGGTGGCTGGCATGCAGCAAGTGCAGTAAAAGTGTGACCTTGCTCACTGAGTTCTCGCATCTCTGAGGGCTCTTCTTACCCACTGAGCTCCCCCTCTGCCTGCTGAGAGAAGATCTCTTACTGTGGATTCTTCCCGAATGCCCAGGAAAGTGAACAGCTTCCAGGCAAGGGAGGAGAAGCGTTGCTAGTTGCCTGAGTTCCTACTCTGTGCCAGGCCCATTTCTCTCATGTTTATTATTGTATGTGATTTCTTCTTGACCACAGTAGTGTGGTTTAAGTATTAAAATACTATCATTCCCCCTTTACAGATGAGGAAACAGGCACAGAGAAGCGAAGTTCTCCTTAGTCATGCAGCTGGTACGGAGGGAGGCAGGATCCAAACCTGGGTGTGTTCAGTCCATAGTAGGAATCGAAAACTACTGCCAGGTGAGTCTGTGGCTGGAGACTGCTCTGCACCACCACCTGGTTCTGCCTCTTGTTCCCATCCCAGGTCCAGAAGGTGCTCACTGGCATTGCCAAAGCTTTGGACATGCCGCATAGTGTACCCTGTTTCCAGCCCAGAGAGGTAGGTCAAGGGTGAGCACCTCTGGAGCAGCAGTGGGTATAGGGTGAGGGTGGCATCTGGGGAGCACCTTCCCATGCAGCTCATTGCCCTACCTTAAGTATTCTTCTTGGCTCAGAACTGTAGGGAGGAAAAAGAGAGACTTCAGAGGAGAGAAAAGCCATACGACAGTTACCAGTGAAGCGAAGCAGGAAAATACAACTGGACGAAGGGGACAGGAGGAAGAGAGTCCACCGCCTGCCTCACAGGGATCAGGGACCTGGAAACCTCTTTGGGGAATGCTGCGTGGACTAGCCATGTGCTAATGGGGAAGGCAATGGAGTGGGTGCGGGGAGACCTGGGATCTAGCTGTGACCCTGCCACTTGTGCTGTGTGACCCTGGACTAGTCCCTTTCCTTCTCCAGAGCTCGGTCATCCCTGCCAGAAAATGAGGGGGTGGGGGACCAGATCTCTGAGTCTTCCCAGATTAGAGAGTCAAGGTCGACGATTCCACTCTCGAAATGACAGCTTCAATAATAAGGGGACATTTCCTTAAAGGTGGCTGCCTTCAATCACAAGGCAAGCAGGAAATGTGAACACACTCTGTCCCCAAACTTAGATGAGGGATTTTTGATGGGTCTTCTATTTTTTCCGAATCAGACACCTAAGGCTAACAAATAAGAAACACTAGTACACGCAACTCTTTCTAGCATGAAATGCCTTAGATTTGCAGCTAAGTTTGGTTGATATGAATCATAACCAGGGTATCCTCATATCCAGGTTCACTGATAAATTAAATTCCTGCACATACAAATTCAGGGGCACATTCAGTCTGCTAGGTGAGTCCGGCTTCCAGTCAACTCCGTGGCAGTCTGGAGGCACGAAGAGAGTCTATTTCTCTGACCCCTCTGGAGTGGATGCCAGCAGGATGGGGAGTGTGGGGGGACAGAGAGCAGACACTCTTTGGGCGGAGTAGGGCAGGAAAGCAACCTGCTGGAAGCCATTTTTGCTGCTGTGTGAAGGACTGAGAGCTGTCTAACCTAGCTGCATCTGCATTTGAAAAGATTTTCTTTTGATTTTGAACTCAAAAAAATCTCTGATTTTATGGAAAAAAACTCAGAGACTGGTTACATGGTTTTTCATGCTGAAAGAAGTGGAAGGGAATCTGGGTTTCATGTCACCTTCCTTTATGCTCCCAATAACTGTGTGAGTAGGAATGGTCAGGCCGTTTTATATTCAGGTCAGAGAAGTTGCCTGACACCACACAGCTAGTAAGAAGCAGAGCCTGGATCCAAACACAGGGTCTGCCTGACTTCAGAGCTTGAGCAGCAGCCACTGTACCACACTGCCCACTGGTCTCTCAAAAGATTCTGGATTTCTCTTTTTTACCTCCCTCTCCCCATCTCCAACAGCGCAAGAGTTCCCATGGTTATACATATGTATACATGTGTGGCTGTGAGTGGCAGGGTTTGGGGCAGGACTGGCCCTGGTTATATGGCTGCCTTTAGGGACAGTGGGACTGTGAGCACCTATCCCCAGCTTTGGGCCTCCACATGGTCTGGCAGCTTCTGTCACCACTTTCTATAGAGGACACTGTAGCCCATGACAGACATCACACCTAAAATAAAGTTCCTGACACCCATGCTGTGACTGGTCCCTGTGGGATGGGGCAGCCTTTCCCGAGTAAGAGCCACAAGCCTGGGCCGAGGTAGGGGCAATAGTGATAAGAGGCAATAGCGATAAAGAGGCAAAGAAGCTGAAAGGCTGCAGAGCAGACTGACTAGTCAGAGATGTGAGCTCCAACCCAATCCGAGTCCCCCACTTCCTCAGCACACAACTCTGGGCAAGTAACCATTTTTCCCAGCCTCAGCATCAGCATCTGTAAAGTGGGGAGCACATAAGTGACTGCCTTACAGGGCTAGTACGAGGATTAAATGAAATAATGCAGGTAAAGCACTTAGGACAGTGCATGCCACACAGTAAAAAGTATAAATAAGAGCAGCGATTAGCGTCATCATCACAAGCAAGTCACAGCCAGCCACAGGGTACCTGCGCTGTGTGTAGGAGTGCTGGGGGAGGGCCGCCTTGGAACCATGGGGCTCCCGAGGGCATCGGTGTAACACTAAAAAAACCTGACAGGCCAGGCCCCAGACATAGCTGGTGTAGCACTTAGGAGTCTGACTTAGGCTCTTTCATCTCCAATTTGATAATCTAGAGATACTTTCCCTCTTCAGCCTGGGATATCATGAAAAGGTCAAATTGCACTGAGTCTTCTGGTTAAGAAAGTAGGGAAGTGTGTGGTGATATTTCCACTAACATTTATTTCAAATATAAACATTCCAGTTTTAAGGGTTATCCCTGCTCTATCTAGAAAAGCTTTAGGGTCGAGAGCAGTGCCCTCCCAAGAGCTCTGGGCCTGGAGGAAGGGGACCCTACCTTCAGGTGCTCCATCTTCTCCTGTTGGCTCAGGAAGTCCCTGTCTGCAGCATCTGAGGGCTCGGGGGGCTGGTTAGGGGGATGCAAGAAGTCTTGGGTGACCTTCTCAGACAGCATGCAGATGACCTGCTGTTTGGCCTGGTTCTTCTCCATGAGCAGCTGCACGTGCTGCTGCAGCTCTTGCACCTGCCGCTCCAGCAGGCTCGCCGTCTGTGTCAGGATCTCTCGCTCCTGCTCCAGGGCCTCCACACGCCTGCTCAACTCTGCGATCTGCCGCACTTTGTGCCGTACCAGCTCCAGCCGGTCTTTGTCCTCGGCCGCTGCCAGGTATGCACTGGATGCCCTCTTCTCCTGCTGGGCGGCCTCCAGTGCCTTGTGCAGGATCCTTACCAGCTCCTGAGTGGGGAAAAAGAAGCACCTTGTGAACTTGGAGAAGGCCTGTTAGGTGCCAGAGGTGAGGCCTATGTTCCCACCAGTTCTAACAGTGCTGAGAGGTGGCCAGCATCATCCTCTGAGTCATCTCATCTCAGTTTCCATTTTCTCATGTTCTGATCAAGAGAGGTTTAGCCTGGCACATGGTTCCCCAGCTAAAGACTACACTTCCCAGCCAAGCTTACAGCTGGGTGTGGCCAAATGAAGATTGGAGAATACAAGAAATGACGTGGGCAGCTTCTGGGTCATACCTTTGAAACCACTATACACATGATTCCCTGGTCCAATTCACTTCTGTCTTGCTGGGAAAAGGCAAGAACTAGAGCAGCCACTTTGAGCTCACAAGCAGAAACTACATGTCAAGAATAGTAGAGTTGCCCCATAAGCTCAGAGCTGCTCACTTACCTCTGGATTCTCTCATGGAAATAAATTTCCACTGTTGTTTTAGGCCACAGTACTTTTGAGGCTTTTTTGTTACAGCAGCTGAGCCTGTACCTAATACATGTCCATTTTAGAGATGAACGAACTGAGGCCCAGCAGAGTAAAGTGAAATTTAATCCCGAATCATCCAGACTACAAAGCCTGTGTGCTTGGTCAGTAATGAAAGCAGAGGTGGCAGCGACGTGACACATGGCCTTGTTCTTCCCCCCCACTCCCGTGGCAGGCATTACTAATTAACTGCAAAACTCCTTCCTGCTAAGCCTAGCTGAGTGGGAGAGCCGTGTACAGTGAGAACAACACCCAAGCGGTAATTATCAACTGAACTGAGACAGCATTAGAGAGGAAAACACACTGGCAATCCTCATGCCAAGCCACACACACATTCAATCGATTAGTGCCTGGCCCCTCAGCCCACCGAGTAAAGCTTTGCAGGGCTGGTGTAAAGAAATACTAGAGCAACAGACCTCAATTTACTCCTTGGCTGGGCACTTGATTCACAAGGAAACTCAAGGTCTGATTGGCTCCCCATGCCTTCCAGCCTTCAACCTTCCCAGACCTGTCCCAAAGCAGGAGTGTGGATTCATTCAGGGCCAGGATCAGAAGCCAGGCCACCTAGCCACCAGTCCTACACGAATCTCAGACCTGGTAGGTAGGTCCTCTAGGCCATTGCTGTGCTCCATGCCACAGCCTCATCTGAAGAAAGTTTTCTGGAGACATATTAACTGTATCCATGCCAAAGTATTTAAATAAATGGTTCAGCTGGATAGGAGTATTTGCTAAGAACAATTCTATTTTGGAGAACTGCCCCAAATCATGACTTTATATGAGAAGTTAATGACAAGACCAAATTAGCATGCATCTTCTGAAACCTCAGTCCTCGTGAATGTCCTTTCTTTGGTTCTCTCTTCCATCCATCCATCCAACCTTCATCAAACAGCCACTCAGTGGTAGGCACTGGGCCAGCTGCTGGGGCCCAGAGAGGGACTGGTCATAGTTCCCACCTCCAAAAAGCATAAAGGCTGGTGGGAGTGAAGGTGAATTACTATAATGGAGCGATTTACTGCAAAAGAGGGAAGCAAGGATGTTGGCAAGGTGGGGGTGGGGGCTGGAGCAGAGAGCACTGACTTCTGCCTAGGGTGGAGGTGGGGGAAGACCACTATCGTCAACAGATCAGTTGAAACTGATCCCTTAGGATGAGGAGGGCCAAAAGGCAGGTGGGAGATGAGGGCTGGGAGGGCTTTCCGAATAGCTGAGCCTATGGCTCAAGCAGAGCCCCAGAGGAATGAAAGAGCAGATGAGGAGCTATGCGAATCCCTGGGTGTGGCAGGAGGTGAGGAGAGTGGTTGCAAACCAAACCAGAATGTTTGGAATGAAGAAATCTCCTCCCAAGGCCCTGCTGAGAGAGATTAACATTCTTAGGGCTCCAGGATAACTGAGAAGCCTACTCCATTTTCTGGTTCAGCTGAGATTTGGAGATCAGCTTGGTAACTGCCTGTGAAATAACCAACAGACACCATTGTTCGGACTTGCCTGAGGTTCAGAGTCAGATGGGTATCCTTCTCCCAACTCTGGGAGGATCATCTCTGAAGCCCATTTCACTATATCCAATTGTCTCTCCCTTCCCATATCTGGCTCTCAAAATCTAAGACCAAGACACCAGCCCAGGAGGCTCTCCTTCCCCTGAATCCTTGAAAAAAAAATGAGACAGGGAGAAAGGAACCAGGGACAGGGATGGAGTTGGAGCAGGAAGCATAAAATGAGGAATGGTAATGGATCACAGGTTCAAAAAACCTGGAGACTGGCAGGCCCTGGGAGACCACCTAGCCGGTCAACTTGCTGTCACATGGGGAGACTGAAGCCAAAGAAAGGAGAAGGGAGAGGACTGAAGGGACCTGGTGGACGCCATGAGTGAGAAAACACGCCATAATAAGAGTGCTCCCAACTCCTAATCCAAGATACCTCACTTCTCACTGCTCCATAGTGCATAGTTAATGAATTTTGTACTGAAATGCTTTTTTGAATTTCTTCAAAAATGGAAATAACCCATGTTCATAGCAGCATTATTCACAATACCCAAGAGGTGGAAACAACCCAAGTGTTTGTTTCTAATGACAGTGAACAGATAAAGTGTGGTGTGTGTGCACATGCACATACAGAGGAGTATGATTCAGCCTGAAAAAGGAGGGAAATTTTGTCACATGATACAATGTGGATGAACCTTAGGGACATTATGGTAAGCGAAATAAGCCAGTCACAAAAATGCACATACACCATATAGAAATATTAAAAACAAAAGGGACCATTTCGAAGCTGCTTCTGTCCTGTAAAAAATAATACAATATAAATGAAGCCACTTCACATGGAGAGCACTCTAAAGTCTGTACCCTGTACAGGGGAGTATACTCCAAAGTCTCTGGCTGGGGATCTAGGGTAGCTGCACTTTGCCCCACTGAGTTTCCTAAACAAATCACATATCTTTACTAAGTAATCCTGAGTGAGCTAAGTAAGAAGGCCCAAAGGGCACCAGGCAGGGCCTCGGAGGGGCTGGTTCCTCATTTCAGCAGCCGACAGATGGTGAACATCACCACAAACAACAGCTTTCCATCTGCTGGAGCAGACAGCCTTCAGGCTGGGTGCAATTCTGTCAACTCTGAGAGACTGAGTCACCCAGCCAAGTAGCCATCTGCTGCCATCTCCTGCCATCTCCTGGAGTCCAAATCTCTTGTGGGGCCAGCACTGGTACAGATACTGGCTTCATGGGTATCTAAGTCGCCCTGTGGTTTAATATGACACCAGGGAGGCACAGAGAGTATGTTCTGTTTTTTCCAAAGGGCAGTTACAGTGTTTGTATATGACACTAGGCCGTACCCTGAGGTCATGGAGGATGCAGCAGGGCTGTGGTGTGAGTCCTGAATCTGGAGAAAAGGACCAGGGCCCTCTATAGCATTCAGTGGAGCCTGAGATACAAATTCTTAAAGGATCACTAAAGCTGCTGGCGATGGCCACCTGGCTGGCTGAGCCAAAACAAGACTCCCAGTTCCCATGTCCTCCTGCAGCCTCAAGCAGAAAGATGGTGCCTTCCCACTGAAGAGACATAGGAGGGTATTCTGCAGACGTGGTCCAGGGAAGGCCAGGAGGCTGTTTCTCCCGCTGAGGATCTGGACTCAGATGGTCAGATGGAGAGCTGCTCTCCGAAGTACACTGCTGGGCATCGCAAGGTTGTGCTAGCCTCCTCTGTCCTACTCCTGAGCCAAGATACCAAAACCAAAGAGGAGAAGGAGAAAAGATACCAAAACGAAAGAGGAGAAGGAGAAAGGTATCCTTTTGGTTTTGGTATCTGGGCTGGAGGTGAAACCACAGAGTTGGTAGGGCTGAAGCTCCCCCTTCCTAATGTGGAATGAAGACCTGACCTCCGCCCATCACTGCTAAGCCCCACAAGCACATTTCCTTGAGACCCTCATGGGCTCACATCTGTTTCCCAAAACTCCTCAAGAGGGTTCTTCTCAGAGCCCTTCAGCGGGGTACATCATTCCTTCTAAGGCAGAAAGGAATCAAGGAGGGCAGAGAATGCTGATAACAGCCCAAATAATCAAAGCCTGTATCTGCTGGGCAGCTGCTGGGGCCGGGCACTAGGCTTTATGATTGGACACAGGCTTTTCCAGGAAACATGGTTATAACTCCATCTACAGAGGAGGAAACTGAGGTTTAGAGAGGCTGAGAAACTTGGCTCAGGGCCAGAGTTGGGGCCTGCACAATCTTATTTAAAGGCCTGTGCTTTTAATTACCCGTTAGACTGAAGTGCATTTGTGAGATGGGTTGGAGAGCATGCAAATCCACTCTGGATCATGAGTCAAAAGCTAAACCGCAGGACTTGTGCTCCTGAATATCTGTTCTGGGACAGGGTTAAGATTTTCTGGAAAGTGAATTAGTAAGAGAGTCCAGATCCTTTAATTCTTGAACAGCTTCTTTCTGACATTTTTCACTCTGACTGTAGGGTAGCGTCAACAGCCTGGGGGCCCTCACTATTCTCTAAGACCTTGCCTTCAAGTATTGAAGAATGGTGCATCCTCTAGGGCTGCACAGCTATCAGGGGCAAATCTAAATGAAATATCTGTCTCCTGGGGCCTCTCTACTTCATGTGACAACGCCTTAGGACAGGCCAAGTCAATGTAAATATCACCTCTTCTTTCACTCTATCATTCCTTTTTTTTCTAACTTAAATCACTTTTATTGTGCTGAAGAGAGCCTGTTGCCCAGTGCTGCAGCCCTCCTCACCTTTCTTCCTAGAAAGGGGATGATATAGTGAAAGGAGAGGCGGTATTTACAGTCCAGATTTCTTTTCCTGTCCAGATTCAGGTTTGGAACTTCAGCTGTACTGGTTCAGGCATCAGGCAGATGCTACAGCTTACCTAATGGCACTCAGTTCTAAGGAGAGTCTGGCAGCCTCATGATAGGAACATGAAGATTTGGGGAGGAAAACAGATAGCTGGGCTGCTAAGTGGTGTCAGAGGGGACTTCTCATGCTGCCATAATATATTTGGGTACTGACTTGCTTAATGCCTATCTCCACCATGAAATGTAAAGGCCTGTGTCTTTCCCCATTGTTTGTTCCCCAGCACCTAGAATACTACATGCGCACAGTAGGCCCTCAATAAAGACACGATGAATAAACAAATTAATTCAGAACATATGAATGAATGAGCTTCCTCCTTTGAGAACTCTAATTACCAGCTGCTTCATTAAATGTAACTCCTGACCTGCCAGAAATGAAGTCTTTGTTATTTCCCTATTTTTCTGCTTGGGAGCAAGAAAGGCAGAAGAGGGGCAAAACTAGGTAGGAAGAGCATTTTTCTGGACTGTCTTCTCTAAAAACAGAACAGAAAAGGAAAAAAAGAAATGTATAAGGGAGAGAATATTCAGAAGAAAATACAGAACACTCCGTACCTCCCAGGAGCAAGAGTCAGGAAACAAAGCTTAAAAAGATTCAGGGCAGCCAAGCTCAAACACAAAAGCTCAGGCCTTCCTCTCAGAGGAAGAGGAATCTGGGCCCTCAGTTGGGCCACCCTGGAGCACCACCAAGCACCACCCTTGGGATTTTCAGTAATGACTATGCTAATCTAATCACTTTTATTGTGCTAAAGAGAGCCTGCTGTCCAGTGCCACAGCCCCCCTCACTTCCCATGTGACTCTCATGAGGTTGCACCTGGATGGAGATGCGATTTTCAGTCTGGGGTGCAGAATTTGTAATGATTTTCATATATGTGTATCTGTGTGATCTGTTTTCTACAATGACCATGTAGCTCTTTTTTAAAATTATTTTTTAAAGTTATTATTATTATTTTTTATGCCTACAGTACCTGGTCTTCCTAGGTGGTCTCCCATCCAAGTACTAACCAGGCCCGAACCTGCTTAGCTTCCAAGATCAGATGGGATCAGGCTTGTTCAGGGTGGCACGGGCTGTAGACTTTTTTTTTTAAACTGCTGTAATTAACTTCTCTCTTATGTGTAAATTTTCCTTCCTGTCACTGTCCCGTTGGCCCCAGAACCATAGAGCATTGCTTGCTCTCTCTGTTCTACGACAATCCTACAGAGATCAAAGATCCCCCAGTTACTTCGGTGGCCCTTCCCAGGACCCTACACCCAGATCACCCTCCTACTCCAGGTACTGTCCCTCTTCGGGGTCGGGTAAGACATGCCTCGTTCTCCAGGAGGGGTCTGAGAGACAATTGTACAGAGACCCTGCTCATGGCACCTTTCTGTCACCTAGTTTGAGTGACAGCAATGTCTCTAAGTAATCAACAACACAGCATTTCCAACCATCCCAGTTTGGCTTTGAAGGACCAGAGATGGCCTATGCCTAGAGGGGTCTACTGGAGCCTGGGACCTCTCTGGGGCCAGAGCTCACCTTCTGAGACTTTAACTCCTTGGTAAGCATCAGAACCTGCTGCTCCAAGGCCAAGGCTTTCTCCTGGGCAGTTCGGTTCCGTGTGAGTCCTTCGGCAAAGAGTGGGAAGGTGTTGTTCTGGCGCTTGGCTTTCTGAATGAGATTGGCGGTCAGAGAGGACTTGAGTGTAGGCTTCAGAGAATCTGCTGGACCTTTCCCTGCTCAAAAGGAGAAACACAAAGGTTATGATCAGGGGCCTTGGCAGTTCTAGAACTTGAGCTTGCTGCAGAAGCACTTGGAGAGCTAGATAAAATGCAGATTGTGGGAACTGACCGCCTGAATGTAGATTAAATAGGCCTGGGGCAGGGCTTGAGAATTTGCATTTCTAAAATGTTCCTTTGTGATGCAGCTGGTCCAGGGATCATACTTGGAGAACTACTGGGATAAATAAACATTATTTATACTATGCTGGCTTGGTCATTCAGCCCATCCTCTAAATTGTGCCTGTCCCCTAGTTTTGGATCCAAACCTGCATGGGCTATCTCATACTACCCTGCTGGTGTATGACAGGTGGCCATTCCCTCAGGCACAAGCCCTAGCAGGATGTCTTATATCTTATTTCAGAATCCCACCTCTATCTTCTAAGCAGATCTGTCATTGATAGAAGCAGGGAATATCTGTATTCTACATTCTTGCCACAAAGAGTAAATCGAACTCTTACTTGATTCTTATTACAAGCTAAGGTAGGAGAATGCCCTGTCCCCTGCCTTTGCTTTAGGGCTCTGCCATCGCTTGCATCCAGGGACATTTAATAGCCTGATTACATATGGTCAAGGGACCTTGGGAATCTTGTTTACATGGCACATACACATTGTGTCTATTGTGAGGCCCTGGCAGGAGAAATTCTCCTCAGTGCCAGAAAAAGCTTTGCTTCTTCCAAGAAAACATGTGTTTAGTCTTATGGACGCTGGAAATAATCTAAGCATTTGCTGCTGGCTCTTAGCTACTCAGTAGATCTTATCTAGGTTTCTTAACTCAAATTACTCACTTACTTTCCCCCAGATATGTATTTTAATAAGCTATCCCTGATCCTTTTGAGACTAAGGTATTAAAAAATAAAGATGTGTTAAGGGATCCCAGGACAGGCAGGACCTGGAAGACAAGCCTAATGATTTAGCATCTTTCAGGGACCAGGCTGAAGGCCAACCAAACAGTCTTGAACAGATAAAGAACTACTCTAGTAGGTAACAGGAACCAGAAACTCCTTGGCCTTGTTGGGTAAAAGACCAGAATGAACTTGTTACAGACTTAAAAGAAATCTGACTGTACCAAGAACAAAGCAGCCCGCAGAGTTCTGAGGCAGGAAAGAGAAAGAGGCAGTGCATTCCTCCCTACAGCCCCGCTGTTCTCTGCTAACTATTCACCAACCCTGAGGGCAGGCAGAGTAGAGATTACTGTGCCCATTTTACGGTAGGAGAAAATGAGGCCTGAGACGGTGGTTTTCAATCAGTGCCCTAGGATTTCATGGAAGTGCCTCAATGGCTGACTGGGAGGGCCAGAAGGTGGGGGTGCTGCAGGGAGCCCAAACTCTCACCCCTGACTCGACTCAGTTTTTATCTGCTTTGTATATTGCTTATAGTGTCAAAGTTTCATGGTAATAAAGACGTAGTTTTAAAAATCACTGATTTGGACAGTGACGCTTCAGGCAGCAGTATGCGGCCAGAGTGCTTTGCAAGAATCCTAGTTCTGTTACTCACTGTGCAGTTGTAAGCAAGTCACTCCACTTTTCTGGCCTTGGTGCCCTTATTTATAAAATGAGAATAACAGCAGTATATACTGCTTGCTCAGGCTGTTGTAGGATTAAAGAGGTTAATGCAGGTAAAGTGCTCAGTGCTCATGGATAAAACATGAAAAGGTTCTGCTTAGTGAAAGATTCAGTCATAGAGGGCCATATGTTGCATGATTCCATTTATATAAACTATCCAGAATAGATAAATCTGTAGAAAGAGAAAGCAAGTTAGTAGTTGCCGAGAGCTGGAGGGAGGTAGAGATTGGGACTGATGGCTGAGGTTTTCCGGGGTTTCTTTTTGGATAATAAAAATGTTCTAGAATTGATTATGGTGATGGTTACACAACTCTGTGAATATACTAAAAGGCACTGAATTCTAGACTTCAAATGGGGTGAATTGTATGGTACGTGAATAATATTCTAATACAATGGTTATAACACCCCCCCCAAAAAGTGCTTAGAGTAGCCGTGGCACAAAGTGACTACTATATGTAGTGCTGGTTTTTTTATTATTGGTTCAGCACAGTACTGTTCACTATGACCTGCAGGGTCCCCACCAGGCAGTGCTCCAAAGGGGCGCTTCTCCCTGTCACTTCTACACAGCCCAGGGGTTCTCTCTGCCATGAGAAGATACCATCGCGCTGCCTTAGCCGGTTTTCTCTCAACTGCTTCTAAGTTAAAATATATTCTAAGGGCACCAGTGCCAATGGCGTGGGTCACTCATATTTTGTGAAAGGAATAAAAAAGTGCTATTTCATAGCTGGGATGGATTCCTAAAGGTCATTTGCTTTGCTTCTTCAGGTAGATCTGATTTTAATCACTCCAGGTGGCATTTTTATATCCTTTCCTTATAAATTAAAAAAAAAAGGAAGGAAGTGAGTGAGATTTTCCTTTATTACTTCAAAAATCATTGCTAAGAGTTTCCGTTTGGGAAACTGAAAAGAGTCCTGGAGATGAATGGTGGTGATGGTTGCAGAAAAATGTGAATGTACTTAATGCCACTGAACTGTATAGCGAAAATTGGTTAAAAGTGTACATTTTATGTTATGTATATTTTACTACAATACAAATAATAAAAAAGAATCACTGCTACTAGACCCCTAGAAACCCAGGAGGAGTGACCTGGAGAGTTGCATCGTTGACACACAAAAGCACAAATACTGGTGTTCAGGGAGGAGGAGGGCACTCACTCAGTCTCCAAAAGCCGCTCAGACCTGGGCAGAGGCTCACCTGGGGCGCTGGGGTCAGGGGGTGAGGGCTGTTCCTCCCTCTGAGGCTCCCCGATCAGTGGAGAATCTTCCCCTGGAGGTCTGTGGCCTGTTCCTTGGGACTGCTTGTTGCCTCGGATGTTGTACATCGTGTTTCTGAGGGAAAACAGAGATGCGTGAGGCCGACAGCCCTGCCATTCTGGCCCTCTGTCCTCCCCGCCGCCACTGCTAGAGCTCAGGCCGCGCGTCCCCACCCGCAGTCATGCCCTGCTGTCTGCCAGACTACAGGCACTTGTCATGAAACATGGCCCCCAGCCACTTCTGATCCTCCTCACCCTTCTCCTTTTCATTTTTTCATCATACTTATCACCTTCCACACACAATATTGCTTATGAACAATATAAGCTTAACTCCCCTGCCCCCAACCCTGCTGCTGGAGTATAAGTTCCATGAGGGCAGGGAAGTTTGTTTTATTCATTGAAGTACTCTGAATGCCTAGAACACAGCTTTCTTTCCCTGCTCTAATCTGTTCCCTCTAAAGCCTTCACTGCACTTCATGAATAGGCCAACCTGTGACCAAGTACTTGTCCAGGCTGAATAATGATGTCATTTCTTCATGAAGTGGGCACTAACCTGCCTGCACGTCTGTTGGCACCTGGCACTAGGCTGCATGTGCTCAGACTACAAGCTCAATACATGTTTAGTGTTCAGGAAGGAACTAGGTAGCACCAAAGGTTGGCCTAGGACCAGGAACCACAGAGAAATTCATCCTGAGCCAGATGAAAAGAAGTTCAGTTGAGGTTATTTTCCCTTTGCAAAGATATAAAAGTAGACATATTCCAAAATTAATAACAAGGAAAAGAGAAAATGCTTAAAGGAGTTTAGTGAGTCAGTGTTTTTCAAACTATAGGTTGCGAACCACTAGTAGACTGTAAAATCAGTTCAGTATTGTGGCCATCATTTAAAAGACAGAATGGAAGACATGAGAATGAACCTGACTTAGAGAGTGAAATATGTATATGTATATGTGTACTGAGCTATTACTGTGGTCATGGTCAACAGATGGAAAACGCTATACTAGGAGGTCATTTATTAAAGGGCAGTGATAGTGTGGTCAAAAAAGCAGAGAAAGTGAAAGTGTAGATCTGTGAAGGAATCCTAGCTCTACTATGTCATCCTGATGTGTGATGCATACTTTTAGCAATTGGGGGAGAAATTACTCTAAGACACTCTTATTCCAAAACAACTAGATGCTAGATAAATACAAAACATATTTCACAAATATTTAGCTAATCCCCAGAAAAAGAAAGGAAGTCTCTAGGGACTAAACATGAGAAAGGAAGTGAAACTCAGGAAAGTAAAGAAGAAGAGGAACATGTAGATTAGATTATTGTTTGACAAATACAGGCATACCTCAGAGACACTGTGGGTTCGGTTCCAGACGACCAAAATAAAGCAAGTCATATGAATTTTTTGGTTTCCTAGTGCATATAAAAGTTATGTTTACACTATACTGTAGTCTATTAAGTATGCAATAGCACTGTATCTAAAAAAGCAATGTACATATCTTAATTAAAAAATACCTTATTACTAAAAATGGTGCCAATACACTTGCTCGGTGCAGGGTTGCCACAAAACTTTAATTTGTAAAAAAATGCAGTATCTGCAAAGTGCAACAAAATGAGGTATGCCAGTGTTCATTCTTTCCTTTCCACCTCTGCAGGAACAGAGTACTTCCCCTTCCTTCTCCTGATGTTGGGCATAGCCATGTGACTTGCTTCAGCCAAAAGGACATTAGCAGAAGCCACGTAAACATAGGTTTCAAATGTGTTGGCATGTAGGGCTTGCCCTCTTTAAGAACATGCCTTAGGTAGCTGCTAGTCCACGGGAGATGAGAAATATGTGGAGTAGACCTAGATCTTACCAATGGCTTGGAGTCAAAATCTGGTGACCCTAGCCCTTATCAGCTGAGCCCAATGTGTCACAATAAATGCTTACCACTTGATAGTGAATTCTGAAGTGTTTGTCTGCAGCATTAATGTTGTGAGAATTGACTAAGATATGAGTTTGTCCAGGAATCAACTGTTGGTTTTTTTCACATTCAGATATGATTGACATATAACATTATATTCATTTCAGGTATATAACGTATGTATATATTGTGAAATGATCACTATGATAAACCTAGTTAATATCCATCGCCACACAGTTACTTTTTTTGTTGTTATCAGGCGTTAACTGTTGATACCAGAAACTTAGAGCCTTAGTTGCAAGGGAGGGAAAGCAAGGTTTTGGACTCATACAGAGTATGAAGTTGAAATTGAAATTTTATATAAAGCTGGGACTCCTGAAGATCCATACTCTCTGTGAAGAGGTAAGTTAGAAAAAAACATGCCTGCTGGCAAAATTAACACAAGGAAGTTCTAGGTGAAGGCTCTGGGTATTCAAAAAAGTTTTGATATCTATGGTTTTGGTATCAGGGTAATATTGGCCTTATAGAATGACTTTGGGAAGTGTTCCCTCCTCTTCTTTTTTGGGGGAAGTTTGTGAAAAATTGGTATTAATCCTTCTTTAAATGTTTGGTAGAAGTCACCAGTGAAGTTATCTGGTCCTAGGTTTTTTGTTTGTTTGTTTGTTTTTGTGGGTAGTTTTTTGATTACGAATTCAAAGTCTTTACATGTTATAGGTCTATTCTAATTCTCTATTTCTTCCTGAGTCAGTTTCAGTAATCTGTGTCTTTCTAGAAATTTGTCCATTTCATCTAAGTTATCTAATTTGTTAGCAAATAATTATTCATAGTATTCCCTTATAGTTCTTATTATTTCTGTATGGTTGGTAGTATTGTTCCCTCTTTTGTTCTTGACTTTAGTAATTGAGTCTTATGTTTTTTCTTGGTCTGTCTAGCTAAATGTTTGGCAATTTTGTTGATTTTTTTTTTTCAAAGAACCATCATTTGATCTAAAACTTATCTTTAAAAGAAAATCCGGTTTTTTGTATAGTTGTATTCTGTTAAAATACAGCTGACTGATGGAGGAAAAGATTAACCAGTTAAATTAATAAAGGAGAAGAAATTAGAACTCAGCACTTCCAAGATCTGACATCAACATTTAGTCTATTTAGTCAACTTTTGCTCTGTTATTATTAAGGTCCTTCTATAAGAAGCCCCCGATTCCTTGGATTAGTCACTTTCCCTTCCTAGTTCTTTCTTTCCCCATCCAAAAATAAAATGGTGGTGGTCATATTAAAAAGAATGATGAGGAGCACTAGTTATTGAGTATCTCTATAGCCAGAGGAACTGTGACCATCATTACTGTCCACACTTCCTCTTGCCCAGGAACTTCAGCCTCCCCAACACTTCCAGGAAGTGTAATGATGGTCACAGGGTGTAGAAGGGCATAGAAACCTCAACACCAGGGCCATAAAGGGAGCTCACTAATTACAGACACAGCCCAGGTGGCCACTCCCCAGCCAGATGACATCTCCATTTCATAAATTTATTGACTTGGCTTGGAGCAGTTCATAGATCATTTTTTGCGTAGTTACAGCTCTAGGTCTAAAAGGCCTTGTCAGCATGAAGGTAGTGGTCATAAAGACTTGTTCTAGAAGGAAAACCTTGGGCAAGCCATTTATCCTCTCTAAGCCTGGGTTTTCTCCTCTGCAATGGGGATGATGAACCTACATACGACAATGACTGGGCCCTTTCATGGCCTAGGCTCTAAGCTAAACGCTAGTAATTCAACGCAGTTAATCCTCAAACACATGCATTCAGTGTATTTAATCTTCACAATAGCCCAATGAGTAAGTACTATTAGCACCTCCATTGTACACAGAGGAGAACTGAGGTTTAGAAAGGATAAGTTAACAAAGCCACAGAGCTAGTAAGCAGTGGGACTGAGCATCAGATTTGGACCTTTAATTCCATAGCCTGAGAACTTAACTGTTATGATATAACTTCACAGGGTTGTCCAGACAACTCGATGAGAATCTAAAGCACCCAGTACAGTGCCCTGGGGGCTCTCTTCCCCAGAGTATGACCCGGGCTCATGACAGACCCAACTGTAAGCACCAAGACCAGCAGGACAAGGGAGTGCAGGAAGCAAGGGTAACCCTGATCTTACCGGGGCCCTCGGCAGCCCAGGATACTTGCAGTGTTGCCTTGCATTTTCTGTGGGTTATTGCAAGTGTCAGGGGGGATGTAACTGACTGATCCTCTGCAACTTCCTTCCTTTCTTAGTCTCTGCATATTCTCTGTTCCACTTTTGCTGTCCGTGACCTTCATCAGGCATGAATCTGGCTTAATCTTGGTGAGACTACCCTGGACACGGATGGCTGGACTTCTCAGGCCCCCTCTCCCTCCTAGGAGGTTCCCAATGCTGGCAGTTCCCTCCGGCTCCTCCTGGGGGAAGATCTCTGGAATGGGACCCTCCTTGTCCACTCAACACTGAGGGGCCTGACCATGCCCCACACCTCCCAAGTCTCTCAGCTCAGATCTCTCTCCTGAGTTTCAGGCCTCTTCATCAGATACCTGTTGGGTAGTTTGACTTCTAGCCATTAAGCCCCAAAAGACATACCGTCTTTTCCCTAAAACCTGCTTATGTCCTGGGAAGAGCATCACTACCCTCTGAGTTACCTAAGTAAATTCAAACACTGAAGCCAACAGGGGAAATGCCATGCTTCAGTCACACTGAGCCAAGAGTCTCTGATCCAAGTCCAGTGAACAATCTATTCTGCTTTTTAAGAGATTCCATTTTGTCTGAAGTCTACACAGAAAATAAGCATCCAAATAGCATCAGTCTTGGGTTTAGTTTGAATTCAAAGAAGCTTTCTTCAGTAAGAGCAATAAGAGTAGCTCCAGATAATATTTATCAAGTGCTTACCCATTACTAAGCACGTTCTAAAGTAGTTTATATGCATTAATCCGTTTAACCCCTGCATTAATCTTGTAAAGCAAGCACTGCTATATTTTACATTTACTAACAATTTAAGTGAAACATGGAGAAATAAAGCAACTTGTCCAGGGCAGTACAGCCCATGACTGGTGGAGCTGGGATATAAATCCAGGCAGTTTGGCTCCAAAGCCCCAGGCCACATTGTTGTCTTCTTATAAATTATTTAAAACAAAGCCTGCCAATGGAAAATTGTATATATGATACATTATTAAATGAAAAAGTAGCGGAGATATGATCAATAGACAACAAATTACATGTGTTAAAAGTGAATAATTTGATGTAATTGACATATGTAGCCATTTGTGAAGCCATCATCACCTTACATTCAGTATGATCTCAATTGTGCATGTACGTGTATAGAAAATCTGGTGGAAAGAGATATACCAAATACTAAGAATGCTTGCCTAGGTGATAGGATTATGGGTAATTTAACTGTACACCTTTCTAGATATTTCTAATTTTCTACAAAGAACACACACTACTTTTAAAATCAGAACCACAAATGTAATATTTTAAAGTAATGACATGATGAATTGAAAAGAAAGTCCCTAGCCCCTCCCCAGGCCCATCAGATCACTGTAAGCTCTCAAGAAGGGGCTAATTGCAGCTTGGCCAGCCTCTCAACCCTACTGGCACTTACTGTATTTCAGTTCCCAGGTGCTTGAGGGAAATATTCTGAAGGGCCAAGGGCATGGCAGGGGCTGGCTGCAAGGCAGCTGCCACACCTACGAGCCCAGTGGGTGTTTTCACTGGGCACAGGAACTCCTCCAGCTCTGCCTCCTCTTGCTCTGGGGAACAAAGACAACAACAAAAGGGAAATCACCCACCCAGGTCACTGCACTTGGAAAGACTAGACAGGTGGGTGTATGGGCTCAGCTCTAACTGGGAGTAGGCGGGGGTCAGTGAGCTCTGTGAGCAAACTTCCTTGTGGGTTAACAGCAGCCAAAGAGGCAGGCAGTTTACTGAATGTTCTGCAGTAAAACAATGCATTTTGCTGGAACAGCCTCCATGGAAACCTCTTAAAAATATGCAGAACTGCAGAAGTTGTCTGAAATGTAGATAAACCTTTATGAACCAAGAGGTTCATCCTGGGCACTGTTTAGCCTCGAACTATAAATAATGTAAAGGTCTGTGAAAAGGTTAAATAAATCTTGATGCCTTTAGACAATGGAATTTTACTCAACCAAATTAAAATGATGCTAATGAAGAATGATTAAGAACATGGAGAGTGGGCATGGGATAATATTAAGTGGAAAAAGCCAGAAAAAAAATTGGGAATCTCAATTGTATAGAAAAAGTCTCAAAGAAATACATTCTGCAGTCTCAACAGTGGTCAGAAGTACGTGATGGGATTAGAAGTAAGCAGGCTATTCTCATTACAGTTTACTGTTTTTCCCCAAATTTTCTACAGTAAACATGGGTTACTTTTATAAGCAGAAAAATAATACATAGTCATCAAAAGTAGATGTTAATAAAAAGATTTTATAATACAGGGAAATTTTAGGGTTACAATACTGAGTTGCAAAAAGCAAAGTAGGGCATATTGTATTATTATATGATCCTAAATGCATTTAAATAAAAAGCTGGCTGTTTCCAGGCGATAGAATTATGGCTACTTCTCTTTCTACTTACTGTTCTGCTTAAACAATGATTCTTATACAATGAGTGTTTCAAAAGGAAATATCACTCGAGGTATATGAGAGAGGAGGTGAAATATTTAGAAGTTAGTTTTGAATGTTACAAAAAGTGGAAGAGAACTAAGGCCACTTAGGGGATGGTATGACCTTGATCAGGGAGCCCCTGAGACCTACAGGGCAGCAGATACCTTTCATTGGGAGCCCTCTTACTGAGAGGGTGAAAAACGTAGGGGCATAGGAAATTTACTTTTGCAAAAAGGGTGTGGGTGCAAAAACATTAAATGCAATGGTTGGGGCCAGGAGTTGTTCAATCTACTGGAAAATAAATTTTGCAAGTAATACATTTGTTGCTTCCTATTAGGCTCTTCCAGATCTAGCAGGCTGGCCAGTACTTGGCCATTCCGAGTCATTCTTTTGAGTTCCTCTCTTCAGTTCACTTTCTCACCAGTTTGGGTGCCCACCTGAGGTTTCCAGGTGGGGCTAGAGAAAGTGAGATAATCAAAGGCATAGCTTCAAGAGCAGAGGAGAAGTGCACACTTCAGGAAAACCAAGTGGATGGAAGCTGGAAGGCAGGCCAGACAAAGAGTAGTGAGTTCTGAGAGGTGGAGACAGATTCCTTCCAACTCGAGTCAGGGAAGACTTTCTGGAGGAAGGGCAGTGGAGCTGGGCCTGGAAGGCTGGAGATGATTTGAACCTACAGAAGGATGAAAGAAGATCCTACTCTGTGTGTAAGTACAGGCAGCAGCAAAGGATTCCAAAGCCAGAACCGAGGATGCCAGGAGGGACCCAGAGGAGAAGGGGCTGGAAAAGACAAATTAGAGGGGGGTGGCTAAAAGGGGATCTCATTTGGCTGGAACTATAGAGTCCCCTAGGGCAGCGGTCCCCAACCTTTCTGGCACCAGGGACCACTGCTCCTATGAGAATCTAATGACTGATGATCTGAGGTGGAGCTGAGGTGGTGATGGTAGCACTGGGGAGTGGCTGCAAATACAGATGAAGCTTTGCTTGCCTGCCACTCACCTCCTGCGGTGTGGCCCAGTTCCTAATAGGCCACGGACCAGTACTGGTCTTGGAGATTCCTGCTCTAGGGGTTTCGGCAGGAGCCCAAGGAACCTGGCTGACTAGAAAGGGCTACAGCTGTGTAGTTGGAAGACCTGGGGCTAAGGCATGCTTCCCTGGGAGGGCGCTGTGACCTGGCTGGGGATCACTTATTCTCTTCCAGCCTCAGGTTCCACATTTTTAAAACTGGAAGGACACTCTCTACCCTGTCTCCTTTAGAATTAAAGTATATAAAAATCCAGACTTTGAGCTGATTCAAAATAATTAAAGTTTTCTTATATATTGATGCTTTAACCACCTTTATTCTACCTCATTCAGAACAAACAAAAAAATTACAATCTGTCTAAGATTTTAATGTCTTGGCAAGTACTTCCCTAACAGCCAATATCTGTTTTCCTTTAACTTCTACCTGTGGCTCTAGATCTACTCTGAGGACACAAAGAACTAAGTCTTGGGGGTATATGGCACCATTGGTTGGTTTCATCAGTGAGAAAACAGCAGTTCAGAGACAGTGAATTTTGTGGCTAAGGTCACACAGCTGCTAGCAGAGCCAGGGACTCAACAGTTTCTCGGTTTTCCTTATTTCTGAGAAGGAGACAGTTCCAAGAAGGGAGGGGCTGCCCCAAAAGGTACAAGCTCCCAATGCTAAGGGGTCCAAAGGATGGGTGGCACATGATGGTGATCTACTGTGAAGGCTGTGCTTCCTGTAGGAAACAGAATTGACCCTGGGCTCTGGTCTGGGTCCTTTGGGCCCTTCTCCAGCCTGCGGAAATGCCCTCAGTGAGGCGATCACACAAATAATTTTTAACAGCATTTACTTGTAATTCTCCTTTTGCCTGAGCCCTAGAGGCTGTCCCACCACTGGTAGAAAGAAGTCATCATCTAACAAAAAGGGCCTGGGCCAGCAGGTTACTGCTCCCCTGGAGAGCCCTGGACAGCCCTGGACACATGGCCAGTTACTTCGTCAGCTTTAGGAGTGGAGTGTGAGTCTGCAGACGAGGGTTCAAATTTCAGCACTGACATTTTCTTGCTGCATGACCTTACACAGGTACCTTGGCCTCTTGGAGCCTCGGTTTCCTCTTCTGTAAAATGGGAATAATAGTAACTACCTCATAAGACTGTTGTGAGGATTAGATAAATGATGCATGTAAAGTGTTAAAATAGTGTCAGTAAATGGTATGCTTATTTTTATGATATACATTCATAAAAGTCCTTTGAAAATGTGTCCTACTTTGGTAACATGTTATTATCAATCTATTGGCTTCCCTTTGATCTTTCTTGGCTCTGTGGAGACCAATTTTAAGTATTAAAAAATGGCATAAACGCTTAAAAGCTGAAGAGAAAATGCTTGCAGATGCTCGAGGGCAATCATGAGACATTTTTTATAAGATGTCTCAAAGTCAGATGTGAGTCGACAGGTTTTCACTGTCCTGGCAGGAGGCCCCTGCTTCCTCTCAGGAAGGGTGGAGACTGGCGAGGTGGGGCATCTTGCTCCATACAGCCAATCTAGGGCCTGCCAGCTTGCTTGAGACTCCAGAAATGTCTTTCTGAGTGGGCTGGGGAAGGTTTCGCAGGGGTCTTGGGTCCGGGAGGGTGAGGGCTTGCTGTAAGATATGTATGGCTTCAGAAGAGTAGCCCACATCCCTGTTTCCTGCATCTCCTCTAGCATCCTTCCGGGAAGACTGGCACCCTGGTCATCATGGCAACCATTCCCATGCCTCCATGCCCACAGCAGGGGCTGGCCCAGAAGAGGCCCCAGAGTGTGCTGAACCAAAACCACAGAATTCAAGAACTTGGAAAGGTAGAAGAACCTGTGGGATTCTAAAGCTACTCTTTTGATAACCTGGTTCTTCCAACCTTAAGTCAGGGAGGGTTTCTCATTTCTAATCGGAGGCTGCTCTGGCAATTCCATCAACTCAGGCTGCAGTCTTCCACATAGTCAGGGTTCTTTGGCTCTCTGGCAGGTGGGATGGTCAAGTAGAAATGCAGTAGACAAACAAACCCTTCCCCAAAGAAAGCCCTTATAAGAATAAAACATCTAGAAGTTTCTCCAAAGAAGTTACTGATGATTATTATTAACAATAAAAAGGAACAGTTATTATAATAGTAATAGTGTACATGTACATATCTAATAACAATACTATTAGGACAGCTATCATATACTGAGCACTTACTATGTGGCTGACATTATGCTAAGGGCTTTACATTCCTTTCCTCATTTAATTATGAAATTCAATGTATTTGTTCACACAGTCACTCAACAAATATCCAATATGCCAGGCAGGGCACCAGGTACCAGGGTCGCAGGTGACAAAGACATGGCCCCTTGCGGGCTAGTGGGCAGAGACTGACAAGGACATTGTAATTAGAACACAATGTGACAGGTCTCAAGAATCCCAAGAAGTCTTGAGGGCTAATATAGAATCTAGTTGGCAAAATTCCAGAAGGCTTCCAAGAGGAAGCTGGTAAGAGAAGTTGACACTAAAGCTTGGCCACTGAGAATAAGCAGGAATTTACCAGGCAGAGAAGAAAGCAGAGACATCTTTGGTACTGCTGAAGTGTAAAGTCCAAGGTGGGTACTGGGGAAGCAGGCAGAGGTGAGAGCAGGAAGGACAAGCCTGAGTACACTGCTGAAAAGCTGGGACTCGGACTGGGATAGGTGGGTGGCCATGGAAGTGGGGTGGGGCTCAGGTTTTTATTTTATAAAGTTTACTCTGGCTGTAGTGAGGAAGATGGTCTGAGGTAGCAGGCTGGGACATAGAGACACCAGAGAGTAGGCTGCTATGATTTTCCAGCTAAGAGCTGAGGCCTGGCCCTAGGCAACCACAATGAGGAAGTCCAAGGTCTGACGTTTAGGCCAGAGGGACACATGGCCAGCACTGGTGACTGACTGGACTAGCTAACAGACCCAGGAGGGGAATGGATAGCTCCTGGTTACTGGAGCAACGGGGTAAATGGAGGAATTTACAGAAGGAAAGGAAACTGGAGGAGGAGAAGGGTCAAGGGCAGATGAGCTCAGTTTGGGAAGTCTAGAATGCACCTGACAAGTCCTGCCCTCAGCCATTGATTTCCCTGTTAATTGAGGATGAGGCATCTTGGACACACTGCAGCTTTGTGCTGGGACCTCACTCTTTATGCTCTTGCAGGAGCAGCCTTGGGTGGTCTGCCCTGATTCTAAAACTATCACTATTCCTGGTTGCGGCATAGGGGCGAGAGAGTATAATCTCCAGGACTCCTCCATGCTGGGATGTTCCAGGATTTGGGATCATGAAACTTCATTTGTGGATCACGTGGGGGTAAAGGATTCTGCCTTATGGGAATACCAGGGATAAAATCAATGGTCTACCTAACTTACAGTACAAAAGCATCTGCATAAGCAGCAGCAGTAAAAACTGCATTTTTCTCATTAACTTTCCTCAAAGAAAGCAATTCTAAAAGTTTCCTTTCTTGAGACCTTCCCATAGCAGTCATAATAGTAGCTGACATTTATTGAGCTCTGACAATGTGCAGGCATTGTTCCAAACACTTAAGGTATATGGATTAATTTAATCCCCACCATAATCCTAAGCAATAGGTATAATTTATTGGCCCTATTTTACAGGGAAGGAAACTGAAGCTCAGAAAGGTTACACAGCTTGCCTAGGACCACACAAGATTAGGATTTGAACATGGGCCTCAGAGCCCATATTCTTGACTTTAATGCTATAACATTGCCCTAACTGATCCTGAGTCACATCCTTGGCTCTCTGCTCCTTTAGCAGAGGACTCTCCCCTCCATCACTCCCAACAGGCGGGTAAAGGCTTGGTCACCAAGAGCCCTGGGTGTGCAGGCAGGAGGTAAGCTCGTTGGGTACCTAGTTCAAGGCGCAGGGTGGGCCCATTCCCAGCCAGGGCAGCATCAAGGGTGGCGGAAGGTGCAGGAGGGCTGTTGTGGAACTCCCAGCGCTTCATCTGCAGCTGCTGCAGCCAGTATAGCATCACTTGCTTGGTGGTAGCCTGAGAAGCACAAGGGTTAGTTGGCAAGGCCCTGTGCCCGCAGGGTGGCACTGGGTGTGGGACGCAGGAAGGTCATGGGAGGCTTGGTACTCTCTCCTTCCCAGAAAAAATAAGAAACCTGTCAGTGTGGATAATGCTCACCTCGGAAATCCCACATGCTTCTCAGCCACGGAAGATAATCAGGCTCTGGTCTCCCACTCAGAAGTTCCTTACTCTCTCTGGGCCTCAGTTTCCTCATGTACTATGGTGATGATACCACTCATTTCGTAGGGTGGGTGCTTATGAGGATGAAATGAGGTAAAGAAGGTAAAGTGCTCAACATAATACCTGACACACAGTAGGTGCTCAAAATGTGCTCACTGGGTAAAGGAATTTGGAGGTGCTAAGAGAGAGGGCAAGAACTTTGGAATTCTGACTTGGGTGGGGCCCTGGTACCATCACTATCTCCTGTGCGACATCTTAGTGTCTTAGCTGGCGTTTTATGGAATGGGAGACTCCATCCTGTTTGGGGGATGCACTGAAATCATGCATATTATGGGACTGGAGAGCCATACGCACACTACAATAATAAAGTGGCACCCTCCAGGCACCCCCAACCAGTTAATGGATGATGCTGGTCATTAGTCTCCCAGCACTAGATGGTCCAAATACCTATTCTCACATCCATTAAGTCACCAGATCCTCCAGGAGAGAGGCAGGGGAGGAGTAATCAGTCCTTTCTATAGATGGGAGAAACCGAGCTCTGAGGTTGCACAGGCAGGTAGCATTAGAGTTGGTCCCAGACCTGGGTCTTCCATTTCTTGACCAGAGTTTTGTTATAATTTATGGCCAGGAGATGTAGCTTATGTAGAGAAAGTCTGGGATCAGTTGGGCGTAGAAGTCAGGTAACTTGCAGAGAAGAGGATGGTGAGCCTCACAGAGCTATAGATAATAAAGACCATGTGAGAACAGCGGCAGGCTATGGGCGTCCAGGGCAAGTTCCCCCTGGATGTGAGAGGGGAATCCATGAAAGAGGCTCTCAATCTGTCATGGAGGTATCAAATAAGATAAAATGATGCCCACCAGTCTTCTCTTTCTACATACTATCCCCGAGAGACCTCAGCCCCTCCTAGGGCTTCACCATGACCTTATACTAACAAGTTCCAGCTCATCCCCAAATACCTTATTTTATTAATTCATTGGACAAGTGTATACTGAGCACCTACTGTATGTGTCAGGAACTGTAGTAGGCACTGGACATACTGTGGTGAGCCAAGACACTTAAGAGTCTACTGAGATGGACATATACCTGGATGTCCCACGGTCTCCTCATCTTGGGTTCACGCTTGATGACTAGCCCAACCAGGCAGTTGGTCAGTTATAGGAGCCTTCCCTGACTCTTCCCTCAGATTCTCCATGCCTCACATCCCTAGCCACCCCATTTGTCTCCTTCTCTGTTGTCACAGCTCTGGCTTAGCCATCATTCTCTCCTGATCACTTCCTGATGGACTCCCTGACCACCAGCCTTGCCGCCTTCTAATTTGTTCTCTACTTAATAGCCAGACTGAGCTTTCTAAACATTCTCTTCTTACAGTGTTTTTTCACTTAAAGCTTTTTGGCAATTTCCTGCAGCCTACAGGACTAAGTCTAAGCTCCTTGGCATAACTCACAAATGCCCTGCCCTCCCCCTTCGGCCTCTGTTCTTCCGTTTCATCTTTTGGGCCCCTGTGTACCCCAGGCTCCCAGGATTTGTCTGGATACTCTGGGCTGTAGCATGTTTTCCTATCTTTGCTCATGGGGCTTTCTTGGCTTGAAATATCCTTCTCCCTCTTGTCTGCTTGTAGAAAACTGACTTCTTCAAGACTCAGATGTCATCCCTTTCTGTCACCATACTTTTCTGGTACAGACTTATCACAGTGTTTCTATAGAACATTGTACTGGGCATACCCATCTCCCTGTCAGTCTCTCTCACTAGACCTTAAACTGTTTGAGTGTCAGGGGGCAGGTCTGATTTTGACCCACATCCCAGTGCCTAGCACAGAGCCAGGACACATAGATCAATGGAATAGTAAAAGACACATGTTGGAGAACCTGTAGACAGCATTCAAACTGTAGGAGGAGACACATGACCCGTAAACCACACAACCTCTGAAATGCCTGCCTTCCCTGGCCTGGAATTCCTGGTTTCCATCATTTTAGCTGATCCCTCAACCCTAGTTACCAGCCAGGTCCAGACAGTAAAGGGAAACTGAAGATGTGGGCTGTATTCAAGGATCTCAATAGATACCCAACTGGCTAGAGTTCAGGTGGCAGTGTGGGAAGATGGGGTGGGGTAGAGAAGGCTGTCTCCTGGCATTCTTCTCTGATGAGTGTGAATCCTCAAACTCTTAGCCCAGATCTTTCTTTCCAATTAAGTTCTAGGGTACCTCCTCTTGGCATGAACATTCTGATCTTGGCTTCATCACCATGTGTTTCTTTAACAAACATTTATTGAGCACCCACCAGATACAAAGCTGTATTCTAGGTGCTGGGATTAATTTAACAATCCTGTGATGCGCCAGACACTTACACATCTTGTTTTAAATCTCACAAACTACCTAGATTCTGAGAGGTTAAGTTACTTGCCTAGGGTCACATGGCTAATAAGTAACTGATGTAGAATCTGAATGCAATCTTGTCTGATTTCAAAGAACAAGGCCTTTCCACTGTTTCAGTCTTTCTTGTTAAACCTGAAGGTTAAATAAAACCTACTGACGAGAAAACAGGTTTAGACATGCCTCAATAAACATTCAAGGCTAATCAGTGAAATCTAAATGTTTACCTCTCGATCCCTGACATTTTCTCTGCACTCACTCCCCTTTAGCCAAAAAAAAATCAAGAAAAATGATTCAGAATCTAGGCCTTGGGAGGAGGATTGCAAAGCTCATACCTTGACTATACTTTAACTCCAAGTAAGAAAGTTAAGGTAACTGCGTTGTTTGGCACATCCAAAAGGAAAAGTTTTGATACAGTACTGAGAGGTACAAAGACCACAGGATTCTAAGTATAAGCTACTCCACTCTCTAGATAAGTGACCTCGGGCCAGTTACTTCATCTCCCTATGATTCAGTTTCTCGTCTACCATCCCTGCCTTCGTTGTGGGAACCCAATGAGGAAATGGGTGCGAATGCGCTTGGGAAAGCACAAAACCCTGGGCATCCAGGGTTCGTTGGGTGATTAGGATCCGTGCTCATTGTTCCAGTAAATCTACTATGATCACCCAACCGGCACCCGGCCGTGCCCTGGGAACTCATCTCGGCTGAAAAGAGAAAAATCGCTCCATTTACCTTCAGGGTAATAATCCGGCCCGGAGTCTTGATTTCAAAAGTCCCCTCCTCGGCGTCCGCCTTGCAATCAAAGACCGCACTGGAGAGGTCGATGCTGTCCAAGGGATTGGCATCCTGCGCGGTCCGCGAATAATACAGGTGACATTTATTCTCGTCGTAAAAGAACCAGCGGGATTTCCAGCCCCGGATGGGGCCCTTGCCTCCAAACTTACTTAAGTATCCACAGAGTTTCTTGGGGGTCGTCTCCAGGGGCCGGGCGCAGCCCTCTGACTCTTCGGGAGGCAACACTTCGGACCCCCTGCCGGAGTCGGTAGGCTCTTCGGACCCGGGGGCAAAGGAGCTAGACTCCTGGGGTTTCTCCTGCATGCCCTCCATCGCCGCTCTCACCGCGAAGAAACAGGACCAATCTCCGAGACTTCGAAGAGGGAGGTCTCTGCGCGTGCCGAGGCCAGCAGTGACCGGTCTTCAGGAGACCATAGAGGAGTGAGGATGGCTGTGATGGGTGCGCCTCATTGACCCAATACCCAGTGGGGAGGATAGTCACGCCCCTGCTGCCCTCGCCACAGCCAAACCACGCCCATCAACTCGCCCTCTACCGGCCCCTCGTATCCCGCCTACTTCCGGCTTCTCGTCGGCGCCAGTCAGCCATCTTTACTGAGGGCAACGACGGGGCGTGAGGCGGGCCTCAGATTGAAGAGTGGCGTCACTGAGCCGGTGAGAGAGAGTCGGGAAGAGACGCTTGTCATTGACTACGCTGCCCTGGTAGCTCGCGTAATAACGTAGAAGGGTGGTTTCTTCTCACGCTCTCCGGGCCGTCGCCTTTTCTTGCCAGGTGCCGCACGTGTCACCGCCGGGCGGCGCATCGCGCGGCCATTGGCTGAGAGACGTCGGACTCGCTGGCGCCACTTCCGGCGCCTCTCTGGGAGCTCGCGGCTCGTGGTCTTTGCCCGCCCGCCTTTCCTCTGCGGCTTTAGTTTAGCGCCTGCGTGACGGTCCGCGGACCGAAGCAGCCTGTCCTGCCTTTGATCCAGCTCCCACTCTTCTCCTTCCAGCGCCGGTTGCGTTACGTTGGGCGCTCAGGTCCGACTGCTGCCCGGCCGGAACCCACTGCCACGCCTGGGGGGGGTTGGGCTCTTTGAATTTTGTAAACACAAATACATGTACTTAGGCCCTAACTCGTTTATTT